>NW_024061107.1:0-200286 GCF_016432855.1 Salvelinus namaycush | reverse complement strand
GTAAGCGTTACGAAGGTCCAACTTAGTAAAGAACCTGGCTCCCTGCAAAATCTCGAAGGCTGACGACATAAGGGGAAGCGGATAACGATTCTTAACCGTTATGTCATTCAGCCCTCGATAATCCACGCAGGGGCGCAGAGTACCGTCCTTCTTCTTAACAAAGAAAAATCCCGCTCCGGCGGGAGAGGAAGAAGGCACCACGGTACCGGCGTCGAGAGAAACAGACAGATAATCCTCGAGAGCCTTACGTTCGGGAGCCGACAGAGAGTATAGTCTACCCCGAGGGGGAGTGGTCCCCGGAAGGAGATCAATACAACAATCATACGACCGGTGAGGAGGAAGGGAGCTGGCTCTGGACCGACTGAAGACCGTGCGCAGATCATGATATTCCTCCGGCACTCCTGTCAAATCACCAGGTTCCTCCTGAGTAGAGGGGACAGAAGACACAGGAGGGATAGCAGACATTAAACACTTCACATGACAAGAAACGTTCCAGGATAGAATAGAATTACAAGACCAATTAATAGAAGGATTATGACATACTAGCCAGGGATGACCCAAAAACAACAGGTGTAAAAGGTGAACGAAAAATCAAAAAGGAAATGGTCTCACTGTGGTTACCAGATACAGTGAGGGTTAAGGTAGTGTCTCACATCTGATACTGGGGAGAAGACTACCATCTAAGGCGAACATGGGCGTGGGCTTCCCTAACTGTCTGAGAGGAATGTCATGTTTCCGAGCCCATGCTTCGTCCATAAAACAACCCTCAGCCCCTGAGTCTATCAAGGCACTGCAGGAAGCAGCCGAACCGGTCCAGCGTAGATGGACCGACAAGGTAGTACAGGATCTTGATGGAGAGACCTGAGTAGTAGCGCTCACCAGTAGCCCTCCGCTTACTGATGAGCTCTGGCTTTTTACTGGACATGACATGACAAAATGTCCAGCAGAACCGCAATAGAGGCAAAGGCGGTTGGTGATTCTCCGTTCCCTCTCCTTAGTCGAGATGCGAATACCTCCCAGCTGCATGGGCTCAGTCTCTGAGCCGGTGGGAGGAGATGGTTGAGATGCGGAGAGGGGAAACACCGTTAACGCGAGCTCTCTTCCACGAGCTCGGTGACGAAGATCTACCCGTCGTTCTATGCGGATGGCGAGAGCAAATCAAAGAGTCCACGCTGGAAGGAACCTCCCGGGAGAGAATCTCATCCTTAACCTCAGCGTGGAGTCCCTCCAGAAAACGAGCGAGCAACGCCGGCTCGTTCCAGTCACTGGATGCAGCAAGAGTGCGAAACTCTATAGAGTAATCCGTTATGGATCGATCACCTTGACATAGGGAAGCCAGGACCCTGGAAGCCTCCTTCCCAAAAACTGAACGATCAAAAAACCCGTATCATCTCCTCTTTAAAGTTCTGATAAACGTTAGAACACTCAGCCCTTGCCTCCCAGATAGCTGTGCCCCACTCCCGAGCCCGACCAGTAAGGAGTGATATGACGTAAGCGATCCGAGCTCTCTCTCTTGAGTATGTGTTGGGCTGGAGAGAGAACACAATATCACACTGGGTGAGAAAGGAGCGACACTCAGTGGGCTGCCCAGAGTAACATGGTGGGTTATTAACCCTAGGTCCGGAGACTCGGAAGACCAGGAAGTAGCTGGTGGCACGAGACGAAGACTCTGAACTGTCCTGAGAGATCGGAGACCTGAGCGGACAGGGTCTCAACGGCATGGCGAGCAGCAGACAATTCCCTGCTCGTGTCTGCCGAGCATTGCTCCCTGGATCTCGACGGCAGTGTTGCGAGAATCCGTAGTCGCTGGGTCCATTCTTGGTCGGATTCTTCTGTTATGCTGGTGAATGAGGACCCAAAAGCGACGTAATAGTAACAGAGTCTTTATTCCAGTATTAAACAAATAATGATTCTCCTGGATATAATCAATGGTAAATCCAAAACAGGAAACTGAAATCCTCTCGTCAATAAAGAGGAACGACTGGAGACGCGACCACAGACTGCAGGTCGCTTCGGGAAGGCACTGGCCGTAGCTGACATAGACACCTGCTCACACGCAGCATCTGAAGAAGGCAAAGAACACGACAGGGCGGAACAAGGACACAGGAACAGCAAACATCAAACAAGAATCCGACAAGGACAGAAGCGGAAAACAGAGGGAGAAATAGGGACTCTAATCAGAGGGCAAAATAGGGGACAGGTGTGAAAGAGTAAATGAGGTCGTTAGGAGAATGAGAAACAGCTGGGAGCAGGAACGGAACGATAGAGAGAGAGAGAGCGGGAGAGGGAGAGAGGGAGGAGGAGAGAGAGAGAGAAAGAGAAAGAACCTAATAAGACCAGCAGAGGGAAGCACAGGGACAAGACATGATAATCAATGACAAAACATGACAGGGGGATTTGGGGTTTATTTTGGGGGGATTTGGGGTTTATTTGGGGTTTATTTTGGGGGGATTTTGGGTTTATTTTGGGTGGATTTTGGGTTTATTTTGGGGGGATTTTGCCACACGGCCATCGCTCATCCATATATTTATATGTACATATTCTTATACATTTGTTTGTATAAGGTAGTTGTTGTGAAATTGTTATGTTAGATTACTTGTTAGATATTACTGCATGGTCGTTACACTCAAATGAAATGCTAACCATGTGTATGTGACCAATACAATTTGAATTTGATTTGATTTGAAAGGAAATCCCATATAGCCTACTGGCCAGGACTTTGATATGGCATCTTCTGTTTGGGTGTCTCAGGTGAGGACTTTGATATGGCATCTTCTGTTTGGGTGTCTCAGGTCAGGACTTTGTTATGGCATCTTCTGATTGGGTGTCTCAGGTCAGGACTTTGATATGGCATCTTCTGATTGGGTGTCTCAAGTCAGGACTTTGTTATGGCATCTTCTGATTGGGTGTCTCAGGTCAGGACTTTGATATGATATCTTCTGATTGGGTGTCTCAGGTCAGGACTTTGTTATGGCATCTTCTGATTGGAAGTCTCAGGTCAGGACTTTGATATGGCATCTTCTGATTGGGTGTCTCAAGTCAGGACTTTGTTATGGCATCTTCTGATTGGGTGTCTCAGGTCAGGACATCTTCTGATTGGGTGTCTCAGGTCAGGACTTTGATATGGCATCTTCTGATTGGGTGTCTCAGGTCAGGACTTTGTTTTGGCATCTTCTGATTGGGTGTCTCAGGTCAGGTCTGAGCCATGATCAGAATGTGTCTCTGTCTATTTCCAGCCCTGACATTTCTACCTGTCTTGATCTAGTGTTTGACCCCTGACCTCCTCACACCGTCTCACTGTCCATGTCTGCTGTTAGCTCCCACCTCTACTGTGTTATAATGGACCTCCTCACACCGTCTCACTGTCCATGTCTGCTGTTAGCTCCCACCTCTACTGTGTTATAATGGACCTCCTCACACCGTCTCACTGTCCATGTCTGCTGTTAGCTCCCACCTCTAATGTGTTATAATGGACCTCCTCACACCGTCTCACTGTCCATGTCTGCTGTTAGCTCCCACCTCTACTGTGTTATAATGGACCTCCTCCCACCGTCTCACTGTCCATGTCTGCTGTTAGCTCCCACCTCTACTGTGTTATAATGGACCTCCTCCCACCGTCTCACTGTCCATGTCTGCTGTTAGCTCCCACCTCTACTGTGTTATAATGGACCTCCTCACACCGTCTCACTGTCCATGTCTGCTGTTAGCTCCCACCTTTACTGTGTTATAATGGACCTTCTCACACCGTCTCACTGTCCATGTCTGCTGTTAGCTCCCACCTCTACTGTGTTATAATGGACCTCCTCACACCGTCTCACTGTCCATGTCTGCTGTTAGCTCCCACCTCTACTGTGTTATAATGGACCTCCTCCTCACACCGTCTCACTGTCCATGTCTGCTGTTAGCTCCCACCTCTACTGTGTTATAATGGACCTCCTCACACCGTCTCACTGTCCATGTCTGCTGTTAGCTCCCACCTCTACTGTGTTATAATGGACCTCCTCACACCGTCTCACTGTCCATGTCTGCTGTTAGCTCCCACCTCTACTGTGTTATAATGGACCTTCTCACACCGTCTCACTGTCCATGTCTGCTTTTAGCTCCCACCTCTACTGTGTTATAATGGACCTTCTCCTCACACCGTCTCACTGTCCATGTCTGCTGTTAGCTCCCACCTCTACTGTGTTATAATGGACCTCCTCACACCGTCTCACTGTCCATGTCTGCTGTTAGCTCCCACCTCTACTGTGTTATAATGGACCTCCTCACACCGTCTCACTGTCCATGTCTGCTGTTAGCTCCCACCTCTACTGTGTTATAATGGACCTCCTCACACCGTCTCACTGTCCATGTCTGCTGTTAGCTCCCACCTCTACTGTGTTATAATGGACCTCCTCACACCGTCTCACTGTCCATGTCTGCTGTTAGCTCCCACCTCTACTGTGTTATAATGGACCTTCTGCTTGTTATGGCACCTCTGTAACCAGCTATCAAACATACTGACCTTTCTGACCCCGTCCCATGGCCCTACTTCACTGTGTTATAATGGACCTTCTGCTTGTTATGGCACCTCTGTAACCAGCTATCAAACATACTGACCTTTCTGACCCTGTCCCATGGCCCTACTTCACTGTGTTATAATGGACCTTAAGCTTGTTATGGCACCTCTGTAACCAGCTATCAAACATACTGACCTTTCTGACCCTGTCCCATGGTCCTGCTTTCCAGAAATAAACATTTAAAGTCCTCTGAGTTTTGCTTAGTGTCCATTTACTTATGTATTATGTAATTGCTGGATATTGGATTTGTGCCGCAGAGCATCATGGGGGTTTGTATGTGTTGAGATGATCACGTTCCAGATAAATGGTTGAATTGATTCCTGTCTCCCGTCTCATCATTATAGAATTGTTATACAGACGTGCTTATGAAACCCAAGAGACATAACAAAGGATTGGCGATGAGTCTGAACCTACAGGAACCATTCAGAGGCAAGTGCATAGTGGAGTTGGCTAAGAGAGAGAGTTAGCATCGTCATGGACCGCAGAAAAAGACTTGAGACAGATGTCGGAGCAGGAAAACAACTTGATTAAAAAGGTAGGAATATACAGTGATTAAAGGAAAGGACATTTATTCAACTGAGAAGATGAACTGTGGAATTAAAAACTGCTAAATGAGCGAAGTGAATGAAGATCACGTGACTGAGGAACATATTGCTGTGGTTGAGGACAATACTGAAGTGAAGGAAGATCACTTGACTGAGGAACATATTGCTGTGGTTGAGGACAATACTGAAGTGAAGGAAGATCACGTGACTGAGGAACATATTGCTGTGGTTGAGGACAATACTGAAGTGAATGAAGATCACGTGACTGAGGAACATATTGCTGTGGTTGAGGACAATACTGAAGTGAAGGAAGATCACGTGACTGAGGAACATATTGCTGTGGTTGAGGACAATACTGAAGTGAAGGAAGATCACGTGACTGAGGAACATATTGCTGTGGTTGAGGACAATACTGAAGTGAAGGAAGATCACGTGACTGAGGAACATATTGCTGTGGTTGAGGACAATACTGAAGTGAACGAAGATCACGTGACTGAGGAACATATTGCTGTGGTTGAGGACAATACTGAAGTGAAGGAAGATCACGTGACTGAGGAACATATTGCTGTGGTTGAGGACAATACTGAAGTGAGTGACAATCAGGATCCTATTGAGAAATGAAAAATGGCTGGAATTGTTGGAAACATTGGACAGTTTGATGAAAGTATTGAGCAGTGTAGCTCATATACAGAATGGTTTGAATATTTTGTTCTTGTAAATAACATTGATGAGGACAACATTGTACCTACAGTTTTTAGTGTAATGTGGCCAAAGACATGTAATTTACTAGGCAGCCTGTTACATCCAGACAGAACAGGTAATAAGACGTATGGGGATATTGTGGAGATACTTAAAGGACATTTTTCACCAGAACCACTAGTTAATGCTGAAAGGTTCAGGTTCCACAGGAGACATCAGGAAGAGGGAGAATCAGTACCAATGTTTGCTGCTGCATTAAAGAAACGATCAGAACACTGTGAGTTGAATGGTGTTGTAAATGACATCATAAGAGACAGACTAGAATGTGGGCTACGGAGTGAAGATACACTAAAGAGACTGTTGACTGAATGGTGTTCTAAATGACATCATAAGAGACAGACTAGAATGTGGGCTACAGAGTGAAGCTACACTAAAGAGACTGTTGACTGAATGGTGTTCTAAATGACATCATAAGAGACAGACTAGAATGTGGGCTACAGAGTGAAGATACACTAAAGAGACTGTTGACTGAATGGTGTTCTAAATGACATCATAAGAGACAGACTAGAATGTGGGCTACAGAGTGAAGCTACACTAAAGAGACTGTTGACTGAATGGTGTTCTAAATGACATCATAAGAGACAGACTAGAATGTGGGCTACGGAGTGAAGCTACACTAAAGAGACTGTTGACTGAATGGTGTTCTAAATGACATCATAAGAGACAGACTAGAATGTGGGCTACGGAGTGAAGATACACTAAAGAGACTGTTGACTGAATGGTGTTCTAAATGACATCATAAGAGACAGACTAGAATGTGGGCTACGGAGTGAAGCTACACTAAAGAGACTGTTGACTGAATGGTGTTGTAAATGACATCATAAGAGACAGACTAGAATGTGGGCTACGGAGTGAAGATACACTAAAGAGACTGTTGACTGAATGGTGTTCTAAATGACATCATAAGAGACAGACTAGAATGTGGGCTACAGAGTGAAGATACACTAAAGAGACTGTTGACTGAATGGTGTTCTAAATGACATCATAAGAGACAGACTAGAATGTGGGCTACAGAGTGAAGCTACACTAAAGAGACTGTTGACTGAATGGTGTTCTAAATGACATCATAAGAGACAGACTAGAATGTGGGCTACGGAGTGAAGCTACACTAAAGAGACTGTTGACTGAATGGTGTTCTAAATGACATCATAAGAGACAGACTAGAATGTGGGCTACGGAGTGAAGATACACTAAAGAGACTGTTGACTGAATGGTGTTCTAAATGACATCATAAGAGACAGACTAGAATGTGGGCTACGGAGTGAAGCTACACTAAAGAGACTGTTGACTGAATGGTGTTGTAAATGACATCATAAGAGACAGACTAGAATGTGGGCTACGGAGTGAAGATACACTAAAGAGACTGTTGACTGAATGGTGTTCTAAATGACATCATAAGAGACAGACTAGAATGTGGGATAGAGAGTGAAGCTACACTAAAGAGACTGTTGACTGAATGGTGTTGTAAATGACATCATAAGAGACAGACTAGAATGTGGGCTACGGAGTGAAGCTACACTAAAGAGACTGTTGACTGAATGGTGTTCTAAATGACATCATAAGAGACAGACTAGAATGTGGGCTACGGAGTGAAGATACACTAAAGAGACTGTTGACTGAATGGTGTTCTAAATGACATCATAAGAGACAGACTAGAATGTGGGCTACGGAGTGAAGATACACTAAAGAGACTGTTGACTGAATGGTGTTCTAAATGACATCATAAGAGACAGACTAGAATGTGGGCTACGGAGTGAAGATACACTAAAGAGACTGTTGACTGAATGGTGTTCTAAATGACATCATAAGAGACAGACTAGAATGTGGGCTACGGAGTGAAGATACACTAAAGAGACTGTTGACTGAATGGTGTTCTAAATGACATCATAAGAGACAGACTAGAATGTGGGCTACGGAGTGAAGATACACTAAAGAGACTGTTGACTGAATGGTGTTCTAAATGACATCATAAGAGACAGACTAGAATGTGGGCTACGGAGTGAAGATACACTAAAGAGACTGTTGACTGAATGGTGTTCTAAATGACGACATAAGAGACAGACTAGAATGTGGGCTACAGAGTGAAGCTACACTAAAGAGACTGTTGACTGAATGGTGTTCTAAATGACATCATAAGAGACAGACTAGAATGTGGGCTACGGAGTGAAGCTACACTAAAGAGACTGTTGACTGAATGGTGTTCTAAATGACATCATCAGAG
The DNA here is from genome assembly GCF_016432855.1 of Salvelinus namaycush. NCBI lineage: Eukaryota > Metazoa > Chordata > Actinopteri > Salmoniformes > Salmonidae > Salvelinus > Salvelinus namaycush. The sequence continues at coordinate 192,202 of NW_024061107.1, read as the reverse complement.
ACAGACTAGAATGTGGGCTACGGAGTGAAGCTACACTAAAGAGACTGTTGACTGAATGGTGTTCTAAATGACATCATAAGAGACAGACTAGAATGTGGGCTACGGAGTGAAGCTACACTAAAGAGACTGTTGACTGAATGGTGTTGTAAATGACATCATAAGAGACAGACTAGAATGTGGGCTACGGAGTGAAGCTACACTAAAGAGACTGTTGACTGAATGGTGTTCTAAATGACATCATAAGAGACAGACTAGAATGTGGGCTACAGAGTGAAGATACACTAAAGAGACTGTTGACTGAATGGTGTTGTAAATGACATCATAAGAGACAGACTAGAATGTGGGATAGAGAGTGAAGCTACACTAAAGAGACTGTTGACTGAATGGTGTTCTAAATGACATCATAAGAGACAGACTAGAATGTGGGCTACGGAGTGAAGATACACTAAAGAGACTGTTGACTGAATGGTGTTCTAAATGACATCATAAGAGACAGACTAGAATGTGGGCTACGGAGTGAAGATACACTAAAGAGACTGTTGACTGAATGGTGTTCTAAATGACATCATAAGAGACAGACTAGAATGTGGGCTACGGAGTGAAGATACACTAAAGAGACTGTTGACTGAATGGTGTTCTAAATGACATCATAAGAGACAGACTAGAATGTGGGCTACAGAATGAAGAAACACTAAAGAGACTGTTGACTGAATGGTGTTGTAAATGACATCATAAGAGACAGACTAGAATGTGGGCTACGGAGTGAAGCTACACTAAAGAGACTGTTGACTGAATGGTGTTCTAAATGACATCATAAGAGACAGACTAGAATGTGGGCTACGGAGTGAAGATACACTAAAGAGACTGTTGACTGAATGGTGTTCTAAATGACATCATAAGAGACAGACTAGAATGTGGGCTACGGAGTGAAGATACACTAAAGAGACTGTTGACTGAATGGTGTTCTAAATGACATCATAAGAGACAGACTAGAATGTGGGCTACGGAGTGAAGATACACTAAAGAGACTGTTGACTGAATGGTGTTCTAAATGACATCATAAGAGACAGACTAGAATGTGGGCTACGGAGTGAAGATACACTAAAGAGACTGTTGACTGAATGGTGTTCTAAATGACATCATAAGAGACAGACTAGAATGTGGGCTACGGAGTGAAGATACACTAAAGAGACTGTTGACTGAATGGTGTTCTAAATGACATCATAAGAGACAGACTAGAATGTGGGCTACGGAGTGAAGATACACTAAAGAGACTGTTGACTGAATGGTGTTCTAAATGACGACATAAGAGACAGACTAGAATGTGGGCTACAGAGTGAAGCTACACTAAAGAGACTGTTGACTGAATGGTGTTCTAAATGACATCATAAGAGACAGACTAGAATGTGGGCTACGGAGTGAAGCTACACTAAAGAGACTGTTGACTGAATGGTGTTCTAAATGACATCATCAGAGACAGACTAGAATGTGGGCTACGGAGTGAAGCTACACTAAAGAGACTGTTGACTGAATGGTGTTCTAAATGACATCATAAGAGACAGACTAGAATGTGGGCTACGGAGTGAAGCTACACTAAAGAGACTGTTGACTGAATGGTGTTCTAAATGACATCATAAGAGACAGACTAGAATGTGGGCTACGGAGTGAAGATACACTAAAGAGACTGTTGACTGAATGGTGCTCTAAATGACATCATAAGAGACAGACTAGAACGTGGGCTACGGAGTGAAGCTACACTAAAGAGACTGTTGACTGAATGGTGTTCTAAATGACATCATAAGAGACAGACTAGAATGTGGGCTACGGAGTGAAGCTACACTAAAGAGACTGTTGACTGAATGGTGTTCTAAATGACATCATAAGAGACAGACTAGAATGTGGGCTACGGAGTGAAGCTACACTAAAGAGACTGTTGACTGAATGGTGTTGTAAATGACATCATAAGAGACAGACTAGAATGTGGGCTACGGAGTGAAGCTACACTAAAGAGACTGTTGACTGAATGGTGTTCTAAATGACATCATAAGAGACAGACTAGAATGTGGGCTACAGAGTGAAGATACACTAAAGAGACTGTTGACTGAATGGTGTTCTAAATGACATCATAAGAGACAGACTAGAATGTGGGCTACGGAGTGAAGCTACACTAAAGAGACTGTTGACTGAATGGTGTTCTAAATGACATCATAAGAGACAGACTAGAATGTGGGCTACGGAGTGAAGCTACACTAAAGAGACTGTTGACTGAATGGTGTTCTAAATGACATCATAAGAGACAGACTAGAATGTGGGCTACGGAGTGAAGCTACACTAAAGAGACTGTTGACTGAATGGTGTTCTAAATGACATCATAAGAGACAGACTAGAATGTGGGCTACAGAATGAAGCTACACTAAAGAGACTGTTGACTGAATGGTGTTGTAAATGACATCATAAGAGACAGACTAGAATGTGGGCTACGGAGTGAAGCTACACTAAAGAGACTGTTGACTGAATGGTGTTCTAAATGACATCATAAGAGACAGACTAGAATGTGGGCTACGGAGTGAAGCTACACTAAAGAGACTGTTGACTGAATGGTGTTCTAAATGACATCATAAGAGACAGACTAGAATGTGGGCTACGGAGTGAAGCTACACTAAAGAGACTGTTGACTGAATGGTGTTGTAAATGACATCATAAGAGACAGACTAGAATGTGGGCTACGGAGTGAAGCTACACTAAAGAGACTGTTGACTGAATGGTGTTCTAAATGACATCATAAGAGACAGACTAGAATGTGGGCTACGGAGTGAAGATACACTAAAGAGACTGTTGACTGAAAGTCATCTGACCTTGGTGAAGGACATTGAAATCACTGTGTCCATGGAACTAGCTGCTGAAGAGACTCACCAGTTGAGTTCATCAGGAACTTAGTGGGTTTATCTAACAATCCTGATCACCAGCTGATACATTGTAATCTCATACACAGGGTTCTCTTTCCACCTAGAAAACATAATTTAATGAAAATCATAACCTCTCCTTTGTGTGATCTATGTAATCAAGGTGCCTTGGCCTCCTTTAATCATACACAGGGTTCACCTTCCACCTAGAAAACATCATTTAATGAAAATCATAACCTCTCCTCTGTGTGATCTATGTAATCAAGGTGCCTTGGGCTCCTTTCTGCATATGCAGTTTTTTTTTACTTTGCTCTTTAATTATTTGTTACTTTTATTTTACTTTAATTACATTTTTATTTTATTTGCTCTTTAATTATTTGTTACTTTTATTTTACTTTAATTACATTTTTAATTTATTTGCTCTTTAATTATTTGTTACTTTTATTTTACTTTAATTACATTTTTTATTTTATTTGCTCTTTAATTATTTGTTACTTTTATATCTTGTTTTTTGGGGTATTTTTCTTAAAACTGCATAAGGGCTTGTAAGTCAGCATTTCACTGTAAGGTCTAAACCTGTTGTATTCGGTGCATGTGACAAATAACATTTGATTTGATTTGATATGGAGCACAACAACAATTGACAGCTGGTTATCTGCAACTGAAACCATAAAATAACTACTGTTGTGGGTTTTTTACACCACTGATTGCCTGTTCATCATAATTTTAGTGCAAATGTGAACCTTACTGATATATATTGTATTTACCTGCAATAAGTGGTATACTGATATATATTTTAACAGTATTGTGTCTCTATCTGTATAACCATTCCTGCTGCTATTTGTTCTGATATATATTTTAACAGTATTGTGTCTCTATCTGTATAATCATTCCTGCTGCTATTTGTTCTGATATATATTTTAACAGTATTGTGTCTCTATCTGTATAACCATTCCTGCTGCTATTTGTTCTTGTCTTTGTTCCTTTAAAATAAATTAAAAAGTTGATCACAAAAAAAAGGAAAAGAGTTTCCACTGAAAATCAGAGATGGGAAATGAAGTCACATGCTTCCACTGTGGCAAGGTGGGACATCAGGCTTCTACATGCTGGTATAAGGACATGGATTGTCCAGCCTGTGGTAAGTAAATGCACATTTGACAAAACCTCTAGAAACAAAAAGAGAACAGAAAATGCAAAACGGGAAACAAGAAACAGACATTCCAAAGAAAGACAAATAGACATGTTCACACTGTTGAATAAGAGAACACTGAGGTGAGTGACTCATCAGACCAGGAAGTCACACTGAAACACCTTCCTCTTCAGCCAGCGCCCCTCGTGTTTAAAGACTTACACAGGTGAATCTGTCGCTGTGAGAGGCATCACTGATGTCACAGTTCAGGTGAACAGACAAACTGAAAAGCTGCCACTCTATGTTGTGAAAGGAGACTATGCATCACTACTGGGATGTTCATAGTTGGAGGAAATCACACTGGACTGGTCATCAGTGAATACAATGACACATGGAGACACAGACCTACCTGCCATCTTAAAGAAACAGAGGTATTTAATGAACAGCAGGGTAGTGAACGACATTACAGGGAAGCTTGGCATTAAGTCAGACAGCAAACCAACGTTTCTGAAAGCAGGACCTGTACCTTATGCTATTAGACCAGAAGTCGAGGCTGACTTGGAGGCTTTAGTCAAGAACAAAGTACTGGAGCCGGTCAGCATGAGCAACACCCATCTACCAGTCCTTAACACTAGAACCACCTGGTCTTTCAGCCTATCAGAACACCCATCTACCAGTCCTTAACACTAGAACCACCAGGTCTTTCAGCCTATCAGAACACCATCTACCAGTCCTTAACACTAGAACCACCAGGTCTTTCAGCCTATCAGAACACCATCTACCAGTCCTTAACACTAGAACCACCTGGTCTTTCAGCCTATCAGAACACCTATCTACCAGCCCTTAACACTAGAACCACCTGGTCTTTCAGCCTATCAGAACACCATCTACCAGTCCTTAACACTAGAACCACCTGGTCTTTCAGCCTATCAGAACACCCATCTACCAGTCCTTAACACTAGAACCACCTGGTCTTTCAGCCTATCAGAACACCATCTACCAGTCCTTAACACTAGAACCTCCTGGTCTTTCAGCCTATCAGAACACCATCTACCAGTCCTTAACACTAGAACCTCCTGGTCTTTCAGCCTATCAGAACACCCATCTACCAGTCCTTAACACTAGAACCACCTGGTCTTTCAGCCTATCAGAACACCCATCTACCAGTCCTTAACACTAGAACCTCCTGGTCTTTCAGCCTATCAGAACACCCATCTACCAGTCCTTAACACTAGAACCACCTGGTCTTTCAGCCTATCAGAACACCATCTACCAGTCCTTAACACTAGAACCTCCTGGTCTTTCAGCCTATCAGAACACCATCTACCAGTCCTTAACACTAGAACCACCTGGTCTTTCAGCCTATCAGAACACCATCTACCAGTCCTTAACATTAGAACCACCTGGTCTTTCAGCCTATCAGAACACCATCTACCAGTCCTTAACACTAGAACCACCTGGTCTTTCAGCCTATCAGAACACCCATCTACCAGTCCTTAACACTAGAACCACCTGGTCTTTCAGCCTATCAGAACACCCATCTACCAGTCCTTAACACTAGAACCACCTGGTCTTTCAGCATATAAATCCCCGCTAGAGAAAGTTGCCAGGCGTCCACTTTATCATATGCATCAGATGCATATCAACCAGCAAGGTGCAAAAATAAACACTTGATAAATAGTGTATAAACTATTGTAAAGGATTAATTACATGAAGAAATATTAGTGGAAATATATAAAAAAAATTAACAACAATTGTTAATTCTACAAAGTAGAAAATAAATTGTCCTACAGCAGGACCTGCTGTCTGCTTGGAGCTGTGGTGCTTGGGGAAGAAGGAGAGCAGGACCTGCTGTCTGCTTGGAGCTGTGGTGCTTGGGGAAGAGGGAGAGCAGGACCTGCTGCCTGCTTGGAGCTGTGGTGGTTGGGGAAGAGGGAGAGCAGGACCTGCTGCCTGCTTGGTGCTGTGGTGGTTGGGGAAGAGGGAGAGCAGGACCTGCTGTCTGCTTGGAGCTGTGGTGCTTGGGGAAGAGGGAGAGCAGGACCTGCTGCCTGCTTGGTGCTGTGGTGCTGGGGAAGAGGGAGAGCAGGACCTGCTACCTGCTTGGTGCTGTGGTGCTTGGGGAAGAGGGAGAGCAGGACCTGCTGTCTGCTTGGAGCTGTGGTGGTTGGGGAAGAGGGAGAGCAGGACCTGCTACCTGCTTGGAGCTGTGGTGGTTGGGGAAGAGGGAGAGCAGGACCTGCTACCTGCTTGGAGCTGTGGTGCTGGGGAAGAGGGAGAGCAGGACCTGCTGTCTGCTTGAAGCTGTGGTGCTTGGGGAAGAGGGAGAGCAGGACCTGCTGCCTGCTTGGAGCTGTGGTGCTTGGGGAAGAGGGAGAGCAGGACCTGCTGCCTGCTTGGTGACTGTGGTGCTTGGGGAAGAGGGAGAGCAGGACCTGCTGTCTGCTTGGTGCTGTGGTGCTTGGGGAAGAGGGAGAGCAGGACCTGCTACCTGCTTGGTGCTGTGGTGCTGGGGAAGAGGGAGAGCAGGACCTGCTGCCTGCTTGGTGCTGTGGTGCTTGGGGAAGAGGGAGAGCAGGACCTGCTGTCTGCTTGGAGCTGTGGTGGTTGGGGAAGAGGGAGAGCAGGACCTGCTGCCTGCTTGGAGCTGTGGTGCTGGGGGAAGAGGGAGAGCAGGACCTGCTGCCTGCTTGGAGCTGTGGTGCTGGGGAAGAGGGAGAGCAGGACCTGCTGTCTGCTTGAAGCTGTGGTGCTTGGGGAAGAAGGAGAGCAGGACCTGCTACCTGCTTGGTGCTGTGGTGCTGGGGAGGAGGGAGAGCAGGACCTGCTGCCTGCTTGGAGCTGTGGTGCTGGGGAAGAGGGAGAGCAGGACCTGCTGTCTGCTTGAAGCTGTGGTGCTTGGGGAAGAGGGAGAGCAGGACCTGCTACCTGCTTGGTGCTGTGGTGCTTGGAGCTGTGGTGCTGGGGAAGAGGGAGAACAGGACCTGCTGCCTGCTTGGAGCTGTGGTGCTTGGGGAAGAGAGAGAGCAGAACCTGCTGCCTGCTTGGAGCTGTGGTGCTGGGGAAGAGGGAGAACAGGACCTGCTGCCTGCTTGGAGCTGTGGTGCTGGGGAAGAGGGAGAACAGGACCTGCTGCCTGCTTGGAGCTGTGGTGCTGGGGAAGAGGGAGAACAGGACCTGCTGCCTGCTTGGAGCTGTGGTGCTTGGGGAAGAGAGAGAGCAGAACCTGCTGCCTGCTTGGAGCTGTGGTGCTGGGGAAGAGGGAGAGCAGGACCTGCTGCCTGCTTGGAGCTGTGGTGGTTAGAGAAGAGGGAGAGCAGGACCTGCTGCCTGCTTGGAGCTGTGGTGCTTGGGGAAGAGAGAGAGCAGGACCTGCTGCCTGCTTGGAGCTGTGGTGCTTAGGGAAGAGGGAGAGCAGGACCTGCTGCCTGCTTGGAGCTGTGGTGCTTGGGGAAGAGAGAGAGCAGGACCTGCTGCCTGCTTGGAGCTGTGGTGCTTGGGGAAGAGGGAGAGCAGGACCTGCTGCCTGCTTGGAGCTGTGGTGCTTGGGGAAGAGGGAGAGCAGGACCTGCTGTCTGCTTGGTGACTGTGGTGCTTGGGGAAGAGGGAGAGCAGGACCTGCTGTCTGCTTGGTGCTGTGGTGCTTGGAGCTGTGGTGCTTGGGGAAGAAGGAGAGCAGGAACTGCTGCCTGCTTGGAGCTGTGGTGCTTGGAGCTGTGGTGCTTGGGGAAGAGGGAGAGCAGGACCTGCTGCCTGCTTGGAGCTGTGGTGCTTGGGGAAGAGGGAGAGCAGGACCTGCTGCCTGCTTGGTGCTGTGGTGCTGGGGATGAGGGAGAGCAGGACCTGCTGCCTGCTTGGAGCTGTGGTGCTGGGGAAGAGGGAGAACAGGACCTGCTGCCTGCTTGGAGCTGTGGTGCTTGGGGAAGAGAGAGAGCAGAACCTGCTGCCTGCTTGGAGCTGTGGTGCTGGGGAAGAGGGAGAGCAGGACCTGCTGCATGCTTGGAGCTGTGGTGCTTGGGGAAGAGAGAGAGCAGGACCTGCTGCCTGCTTGGAGCTGTGGTGCTTGGGGAAGAGGGAGAGCAGGACCTGCTGCCTGCTTGGAGCTGTGGTGCTTGGGGAAGAGGGTAAGCAGGACCTGCTGTCTGCTTGGTGACTGTGGTGATTGGGGAAGAGGGAGAGCAGGACCTGCTGCCTGCTTGGAGCTGTGGTGCTTGGGGAAGAGGGTAAGCAGGACCTGCTGTCTGCTTGGTGACTGTGGTGATTGGGGAAGAAGGAGAGCAGGACCTGCTGCCTGCTTGGAGCTGTGGTGCTTGGGGAAGAGGGAGAGCAGGACCTGCTGCCTGCTTGGTGCTGTGGTGGTTGGGGAAGAGGGAGAACAGGACCTGCTGCCTGCTTGGAGCTGTGGTGCTTGGGGAAGAGGGAGAGCAGGACCTGCTGTCTGCTTGGTGCTGTGGTGGTTGGGGAAGAGGGAGAACAGGACCTGCTGCCTGCTTGGAGCTGTGGTGCTTGGGGAAGAGGGAGAGCAGGACCTGCTGCCTGCTTGGTGCTGTGGTGGTTGGGGAAGAGGGAGAACAGGACCTGCTGCCTGCTTGGAGCTGTGGTGCTTGGGGAAGAGGGAGAGCAGGACCTGTTGCTTGCTTGGAGCTGTGGTGCTTGGGGAAGAGGGAGAGCAGGACCTGCTGCCTGCTTGGTGACTGTAGCTTCTTTCTCTGCGTTCATGTGGTTCTCATGAAGCTCACATGCCAGATCCATGATGAAATGTCTCCTGCTGACTGTCTTGTCAAGGCATTGCTTGTACAACACGTGTTGATAGCAGCCATGTTGAGCACATTGTAGAACACCGCAACAGGCCAGCGGCAAGTACCTCATTTTACAGAGTACAATCTAATATGAATATAATATAATAAAAGGGGATACTAGTTGGTGTCTGTATATGGTAGAGATACTGTATATACTGTAATGACCTGGCTAGATCATAAAGGGGATACTAGTTGGTGTCTGTATATGGTAGAGATACTGTATATACTGTAGTAACCTGGCTAGATCATAAAGGGGATACTAGTTGGTGTCTGTATATGGTAGAGATACTGTATATACTGTAATGACCTGGCTAGATCATAAAGGGGATACTAGTTGGTGTCTGTATATGGTAGAGATACTGTATATACTGTAATGACCTGGTTAGATCATAAAGGGATACTTGTTGGTATCTGTATATGGTAGAGATACTGTATATACTGTAATGACCTGGCTAGATCATAAAGGGGATACTAGTTGGTGTCTGTATATGGTAGAGATACTGTATATACTGTAATGACCTGGCTAGATCATAAAGGGGATACTAGTTGGTGTCTGTATATGGTAGAGATACTGTATATACTGTAATGACCTGGTTAGATCATAAAGGGATACTAGTTGGTGTCTGTATATGGTAGAGATACTGTATATACTGTAATGACCTGGCTAGATCATAAAGGGGATACTAGTTGGTGTTTGTCAGATGGAAGGCTGTCTGTATATGGTAGAGATACTGTATATACACAGATATGTTGTTTTGCTCTTCCGCCTTTGTGTGTTCACTGTTCCTATCAGGCTAGTCTTCTTTGTGTGTTCACTGTTCCTAGCAGGCTAGTCTTCTTTGTGTGTTCACTGTTCCTAGCAGGCTAGTCTTCTTTGTGTGTTCACTGATCCTAGCAGGCTAGTCTTCTTTGTGTGTCCACTGTTCCTAGCAGGCTAGTCTTCTTTGTGTGTTCACTGTTCCTAGCAGGCTAGTCTTCTTTGTTTGTTCACTGTTCCTAGCAGGCTAGTCTTCTTTGTGTGTTCACTGTTCCTAGCAGGCTAGTCTTCTTTGTGTGTTCACTGTTCCTAGCAGGCTAGTCTTCTTTGTGTGTCCACTGTTCCTAGCAGGCTAGTCTTCTTTGTGTGTTCACTGTTCCTAGCAGGCTAGTCTTCTTTGTGTGTTCACTGTTCCTAGCAGGCTAGTCTTCTTTGTTTGTTCACTGTTCCTAGCAGGCTAGTCTTCTTTGTGTGTCCACTGTTCCTAGCAGGCTAGTCTTCTTTGTGTGTTCACTGATCCTAGCAGGCTAGTCTTCTTTGTGTGTCCACTGTTCCTAGCAGGCTAATCTTCTTTGTGTGTTCACTGTTCCTAGCAGGCTAGTCTTCTTTGTTTGTTCACTGTTCCTAGCAGGCTAGTCTTCTTTGTTTGTTCACTGTTCCTAGCAGGCTAGTCTTCTTTGTGTGTTCACTGTTCCTAGCAGGCTAGTCTTCTTTGTTTGTTCACTGTTCCTAGCAGGCTACTCTTCTTTGTGTGTTCACTGTTCCTAGCAGGCTAGTCTTCTTTGTGTGTTCACTGTTCCTAGCAGGCTAGTCTTCTTTGTTTGTTCACTGTTCCTAGCGGGCTAGTCTTCTTTGTGTGTTCACTGTTCCTAGCAGGCTAGTCTTCTTTGTGTGTTCACTGTTCCTAGCAGGCTAGTCTTCTTTGTGTGTTCACTGTTCCTAGCAGGCTAGTCTTCTTTGTTTGTTCACTGTTCCTAGCAGGCTAGTCTTCTTTGTGTGTTCACTGTTCCTAACAGGCTAGTCTTCTTTGTGTGTTCACTGTTCATAGCAGGCTAGTCTTCTTTGTGTGTTCACTGTTCCTAGCAGGCTAGTCTTCTTTGTGTGTTCACTGTTCATAGCAGGCTAGTCTTCTTTGTGTGTTCACTGTTCCTAGCAGGCTAGTCTTCTTTGTGTGTTCACTGTTCCTAGCAGGCTAGTCTTCTTTGTTTGTTCACTGTTCCTAGCAGGCTAGTCTTCTTTGTTTGTTCACTGTTCCTAGCAGGCTAGTCTTCTTTGTGTGTTCACTGTTCCTAGCAGGCTAGTCTTCTTTGTTTGTTCACTGTTCCTAGCAGGCTAGTCTTCTTTGTGTGTTCACTGTTCCTAGCAGGCTAGTCTTCTTTGTTTGTTCACTGTTCCTAGCAGGCTAGTCTTCTTTGTGTGTTCACTGTTCCTAACAGGCTAGTCTTCTTTGTGTGTTCACTGTTCCTAGCAGGCTAGTCTTCTTTGTGTGTTCACTGTTCCTAGCAGGCTAGTCTTCTTTGTAATCAACTTGTCTGACAGGGAAATTGATGTGAAGAAGCTGTCCATGGTCACAATTCTGCCTTTGCCCATGTCAGGCTCCACATGACTCAAAACCACAGTCTCAGACAGTCACCCGCTGGCCTGGTTTCATTTCCCCAGTCATGGAAAAACATTGAGGAAGTCTGTGGCTAACCAGAACTGAAGTCACGTGCACCATGATCAGTTTCTATCTGGTTTCTATTGGCCGTTCATCCATTGACGACAGAATATCAGATTTTAATGTGATTGTGTTACTAGTTTGTGCTTAGTTGCCAGATCAATGCTGCTGCTGGAGTGGTCCTGTGATAAATACATGGACAACACGGATGTTGTTGAAGAAAAAGTGAACTTTGGAAATAAAGCTGCACCTCTTGAATGTTGAGAGTGATTTGATAAAGGTACGTGTCAAGGAACCTACAGAATCTGCTCTTTCAGATACAGTATTATATAGAAATCACAATGTTTTACCTGCAGAATCTGCTCTTTCAGATACAGTACTATATAGAAATCACAATGTTTTACCTGCATGTGACTGAAGGAGGATTTGATAAATAAATGCTCCTTTCACTGCATCTGTCAATTACAAGATGCGCCCATCTCTTCATGTACAATTTGACAACTGATAGACCTAATATTGTCACTCATCAGATTATTGTAAATGTAATCTTGTCTACAGGCTAACTCTTATCATGTGTGAACTTAGTTGTGGTATAGTTTAGGAGTAGTGTCGATGGGCCAGCTGATCAGGCTAACTCCTATAATGTGTGAAATTAGTTGTGGTATAGTTTAGGAGTAGTGTTGATGGACCGGCTGATCAGGCTGACTCCTATAATGTGTGATATTAGTTGTGGTATAGTTTAGGAGTAGTGTCGATGGACCGGCTGATCAGGCTGACTCCTATAATGTGTGATATTAGTTTTGGTATAGTTTAGGAGTAGTGTCGATGGACCAGTTGATCAGGATAACTCCTATAATGTGTGATATTAGTTTTGGTATAGTTTAGGAGTAGTGTCGATGGGCCAGCTGATTAGGCTAACTCTTATCATGTGTGAAATTAGTTTTGGTATAGTTTAGGATTAGTGTCGATGGGCCGGGTGATCAGGCTGACTCTTATCATGTGTGAAATTAGTTGTGGTATAGTTTAGGATTAGTGTCGATGGACCAGCTGTTCAGGCTGACTCCTATAATGTGTGATATTAGTTTTGGTATAGTTTAGGATTAGTGTCGATGGACCAGCTGTTCAGGCTGACTGGTATCGTTTGTTTCCCGCTCATCAACTTGGACAGAGTCCAGGACATGTTTTACATCATTCTAAAGGCCTGCTGCAACTCATAGCATGTTGTTTGTTTGTAGAAAGTTAAACATAAAAGATAATATTATCAACCCACAAGGCGTGTGGTCAAATGATTTACTGCTGATAAACAGGCATAACACAAACTCATCAATACACTGTTGTTCTACATTAAATCAGAAAGCAGGACTGATTCTAGTGTTAAAAGTCAGGGAGCAGGACTGATTCTAGGGTTATTAAAAGTCAGGGAGCAGGACTGATTCTGGTGTTAAAAGTCAGGGAGCAGCACTGATTCTAGTGTTAAAAGTTAGGGAGCAGGACTGATTCTAGTGTTAAAAGTCAGGGAGCAGGACTGATTCTAGTGTTAAAAGTCAGGGAGCAGGACTGATTCTGGTGTTAAAAGTCAGGGAGCAGGACTGATTCTAGTGTTAAAAGTCAGGGAGCAGGACTGATTCTGGTGTTAAAAGTCAGGGAGCAGGACTGATTCTAGTGTTAAAAGTCAATTCCTCCACTTTTCAACCTCATATTCATCCTCTCCAGCACCAAAACAGAATCTATATTTGTGAAAACAGCACGTTTCTATGATCTGTAGTGAAAAATATAAGTAGAAAAGTCTTAAAAAATATGTTGTCTGTGACATAAAAGTAAAAAACGGTGATTTTCAAAACCTGCAATAGGTTTCTAGTCCAGTGGAGGGAATTGTATTGCTCCCAACACCACTGACAATCTAAATGTGTTTGAAAACCACTGCTTTAAAATGTTTAAACTTTTGATGATGTCATCGGGTAGAACCTTTTAACTTTATACTTTTTTCTCCAAAACTTAGAAATCCACCATTTTATTTTATTTTATTTTTACGGCTGAATTGGACCTTTAAAGGTAATTGTTTTAAATATAATTTTGCCTCCACAGCAACATCAACACCTGAATACCTTCACATACAAACCAGAGGAGGCTGGTGGAGGAGCGATGGGAGGACAGGCTCAGTGTAAAGACTGGAATGGAATAAATGGAACAGTATCAAACAGCTAATTTATTTATTCAATTTCAGCCATAAAAATTAACCCGTCTTCCTATAACTCTTCCCACCAGCTTCCTCTTGGAAATGTCTCTGTTCTGTTAAAAGAGAAGTTGAGAATACCATATATTGTGTCTGTTGTATCTACATGTATCTACATTAAACCACAGGGTCTGTTGTATCTACATGGATCTACATTAAACCACAGGGTCTGTTGTATCTACATGGATCTACATTAAACCACAGGGTCTGTTGTATCTACATGTATCTACATTAAACCACAGGTTCTGTTCTTAAGGCTGATGGGGAAGAGTGGGGTGGTAAGGATTTTGCAACACTACTGTAGATGGCACAACCTTGTGACTAAGTTAACTTCCTGTTTGCAGTACTTGAGGGGAATTCAATGTTATCTTTCAGCCTTCCCAAAACCAAAGACAATCTCTGTACAGGATCTGAATTGTATAACCTTTTGCATGTGAACTTTCCTGCAATGTAGGGAATTTAAAACTTGTAGTGTATTTGAGATTAACATAAAAAGGTTTTTGAAGTTTGTAATATAGACTACTTCCTCTGCAATAGCGTCAGAAAATATGGGATTTCCTCAAGTGAAAATATAAATAAGTTTGTAGCCTACGCAGTTACAAAATGGCTGTAAAAACTGTGGCACAGATTTCTCTGTACAATTAGAAGATAAATGTGTTGATTTGAAGGAAAGACTGGCAGACTCTGGTAAGTCTAGGATAATTATTATGAAGTTAAGTAGTCAGACATTCAATAGACAGACTAGGCTTGAGATATGATCCTTTATATTGATGAACAACCTGATGGTCTCTGTAGGAAATGTTTTTAAATATCCTTTATATTGATGAACAACCTGATGGTCTCTGTAGGAAATGTTTTTAAATATCCTTTATATTGATGAACAACCTGATGGTCTCTGTAGGAAATGTTTTTAAATATCCTTTATATTGATGAACAACCTGATGGTCTCTGTAGGAAATATTTAGGAAAAATTGCTACATGCTCAGTTATTTAGAATGAAACTGATTTGAAGGTGATGAGTCCTGCTACTGGTAGTCTATGTGAACTCTGTCAGGACCACTTGTGGGTTGCGGCAGGGGTCCAGGTGGGTCGGGGGATGACATTGCCCGAAACAAAAGTTTTCAGTAAACTTAAACGACTAAAACTAAATAGAAAGTATGTATAAAAGGTAATGGACTCATACATATTTAAATAACAGCCTATCATCTTTGAGAATTTTCAATCAACTAAATAAAAGCTAGACAATTAGACCCCCACTAATTTTGTTATAATGTTTGAGCACAAGAACACAGGATTAGCAGGATTGTCAAATGTTTGTTTTTTACCGTTCAACCCAACTCAAAAACACCTCAGTTGGTGGGTCACGTTTGGGAACCCCTGCCTTAACAAACAGTGACACATTATATTATTGTTATTATTATTATTACTACTGACACCAAACATGGAGATGAGGTGACAAATATCAGTCATGACTACATGTTCATGTGATTACTTTAAATCACTTGACTGTTTGGATGTGTCTGTTAATAAATGTTTCTATTCTAAGAGATAATGAATAAATGAGAACAATTGACCTTCACTGTGTTAACCACAACCAACATGTTGGATCTCTGTTTAGTTGTCACTGTGTTAACCACAACCAACATGTTGGATCTCTGTTTAGTTGTCAGTGTGTTAACCACAACCAACATGTTGGATCTCTGTTTAGTTGTCACTGTGTTAACCACAACCAACATGTTGGATCTCTGTTTAGTTGTCACTGTGTTAACCACAACCAACATGCTGGATCTCTGTTTAGTTGTCACTGTGTTAACCACAACCAACATGCTGGATCTCTGTTTAGTTGTCACTGTGTTAACCACAACCAACATGCTGGATCTCTGTTTAGTTGTCACTGTGTTAACCACAACCAACATGCTGGATCTCTGTTTAGTTGTCACTGTGTTAACCAACATGTTGGATCTCTGTTTAGTTGTCACTGTGTTAACCACAACCAACATGTTGGATCTCTGTTTAGTTGTCACTGTGTTAACCACAACCAACATGTTGGATCTCTGTTTAGTTGTCACTGTGTTAACCACAACCAACATGCTGGATCTCTGTTTAGTTGTCACTGTGTTAACCACAACCAACATGTTGGATCTCTGTTTAGTTGTCACTGTGTTAACCACAACCAACATGCTGGATCTCTGTTTAGTTGTCACTGTGTTAACCACAACCAACATGCTGGATCTCTGTTTAGTTGTCACTGTGTTAACCACAACCAACATGTTGGATCTCTGTTTAGTTGTCACTGTGTTAACCACAACCAACATGTTGGATCTCTGTTTAGTTGTCACTGTGTTAACCACAACCAACATGCTGGATCTCTGTTTAGTTGTCACTGTGTTAACCACAACCAACATGTTGGATCTCTGTTTAGTTGTCACTGTGTTAACCACAACCAACATGTTGGATCTCTGTTTTAGTTGTCACTGTGTTAACCACAACCAACATGCTGGATCTCTGTTTAGTTGTCACTGTGTTAACCACAACCAACATGTTGGATCTCTGTTTAGTTGTCACTGTGTTAACCACAACCAACATGTTGGATCTCTGTTTAGTTGTCACTGTGTTAACCACAACCAACATGCTGGATCTCTGTTTAGTTGTCACTGTGTTAACCACAACCAACATGCTGGATCTGTGTTTAGTTGTCACTGTGTTAACCACAACCAACATGCTGGATCTATGTTTAGTTGTCACTGTGTTAACCACAACCAACATGCTGGATCTATGTTTAGTTGTCACTGTGTTAACCACAACCAACATGCTGGATCTGTGTTTAGTTGTCACTGTGTTAACCACAACCAACATGTTGGATCTCTGTTTAGTTGTCACTGTGTTAACCCCAACCAACATGTTGGATCTCTGTTTAGTTGTCACTGTGTTAACCACAACCAACATGCTGGATCTCTGTTTAGTTGTCACTGTGTTAACCACAACCAACATGTTGGATCTCTGTTTAGTTGTCACTGTGTTAACCCCAACCAACATGTTGGATCTCTGTTTAGTTGTCACTGTGTTAACCACAACCAACATGCTGGATCTCTGTTTAGTTGTCACTGTGTTAACCACAACCAACATGTTGGATCTCTGTTTAGTTGTCACTGTGTTAACCACAACCAACATGCTGGATCTGTGTTTAGTTGTCACTGTGTTAACCACAACCAACATGCTGGATCTCTGTTTAGTTGTCACTGTGTTAACCACAACCAACATGCTGGATCTCTGTTTAGTTGTCACTGTGTTAACCACAACCAACATGTTGGATCTCTGTTTAGTTGTCACTGTGTTAACCACAACCAACATGCTGGATCTGTGTTTAGTTGTCACTGTGTTAACCACAACCAACATGTTGGATCTCTGTTTAGTTGTCACTGTGTTAACCACAACCAACATGTTGGATCTCTGTTTAGTTGTCACTGTGTTAACCACAACCAACATGTTGGATCTCTGTTTAGTTGTCACTGTGTTAACCACAACCAACATGCTGGATCTATGTTTAGTTGTCACTGTGTTAACCACAACCAACATGCTGGATCTCTGTTTAGTTGTCACTATGTTAACCACAACCAACATGTTGGATCTCTGTTTAGTTGTCACTGTGTTAACCACAACC
Source organism: Salvelinus namaycush (assembly GCF_016432855.1). Classification (NCBI taxonomy): domain Eukaryota; kingdom Metazoa; phylum Chordata; class Actinopteri; order Salmoniformes; family Salmonidae; genus Salvelinus; species Salvelinus namaycush. Next base: position 175,063 of record NW_024061107.1, on the reverse strand, counting down.
AACATGCTGGATCTCTGTTTAGTTGTCACTATGTTAACCACAACCAACATGTTGGATCTCTGTTTAGTTGTCACTGTGTTAACCACAACCAACATGTTGGATCTCTGTTTAGTTGTCACTGTGTTAACCACAACCAACATGTTGGATCTCTGTTTAGTTGTCACTGTGTTAACCACAACCAACATGCTGGATCTCTGTTTAGTTGTCACTGTGTTAACCACAACCAACATGCTGGATCTCTGTTTAGTTGTCACTGTGTTAACCACAACCAACATGCTGGATCTATGTTTAGTTGTCACTGTGTTAACCACAACCAACATGCTGGATCTCTGTTTAGTTGTCACTATGTTAACCACAATCAACATGCTGGATCTCTGTTTAGTTGTCACTGTGTTAACCACAACCAACATGCTGGATCTCTGTTTAGTTGTCACTGTGTTAACCCCAACCAACATGTTGGATCTCTGTTTAGTTATCACTGTGTTAACCAACATGTTGGATCTCTGTTTAGTTGTCACTGTGTTAACCACAACCAACATGTTGGGTCTCTGTTTAGTTGTCACTGTGTTAACCACAACCAACATGATGGATCTCTGTTTAGTTGTCACTGTGTTAACCACAACCAACATGTTGGATCTCTGTTTAGTTGTCACTGTGTTAACCACAACCAACATGCTGGATCTCTGTTTAGTTGTCACTGTGTTAACCACAACCAACATGTTGGATCTCTGTTTAGTTATCACTGTGTTAACCACAACCAACATGTTGGATCTCTGTTTAGTTGTCACTGTGTTAACCACAACCAACATGTTGGATCTCTGTTTAGTTGTCACTGTGTTAACCACAACCAACATGCTGGATCTATGTTTAGTTGTCACTGTGTTAACCACAACCAACATGCTGGATCTCTGTTTAGTTGTCACTGTGTTAACCACAACTAACATGCTGGATCTCTGTTTAGGGGTCAGTGCTCTAAAATGAGTCTCTGTGGGGACAGAGAGGAGGGGGCCCCTGCCTCTAAAATGCATCTCTCTGAGGGACATGACACCAAAGCTAAGAGGTGAGATGACAATTTTATGAATAATTAATTAAGTTAATTTCCAAAATAAATAGCTATCTTAAGATGAATGCACTTACTGTAAATCACTCTGGATAAGAGAATCTGCTAAATCAGGGGTTCTCAATCCGGGGTCTGTGGAGGTACTGCAGGGGTTCTCAATCCGGGGTCTGTGGAGGTACTGCAGGGGTTCTCAATCCGGGGTCTGCGGAGGTACTGCAGGGGTTCTCAATCCGGGGTCTGTGGAGGTACTGCAGGGGTTCTCAATCCGGGGTCTGTGGAGGTACTGCAGGGGTTCTCAATCCGGGGTCTGTGGAGGTACTGCAGGGGTTCTCAATCCGGGGTCTGTGGAGGTACTGCAGCGGTTCTCAATCCGGGGTCTGTGGAGGTACTGCAGCGGTTCTCAATCCGGGGTCTGCGGAGGTACTGCAGGGGTTCTCAATCCGGGGTCTGTGGAGGTACTGCAGGGGTTCTCAATCCGGGGTCTGTGGAGGTACTGCAGGGGTTCTCAATCCGGGGTCTGTGGAGGTACTGCAGGGGTTCTCAATCCGGGGTCTGTGGAGGTACTGCAGGGGTTCTCAATCCGGGGTCTGTGGAGGTACTGCAGGGGTTCTCAATCCGGGGTCTGTGGAGGTACTGCAGGGGTTCTCAATCCGGGGTCTGTAGAGGTACTGCAGGGGTTCCACGGCACCCTGACTGTACTCGTTGCAATGTAAGACATTTGATAGAATTTCACATGACACGACCACTTTGCCTACTCTTAATTATTGCCTAATTTAATGGAATGCATATTTTTGTAACCAATTCTGATGGTTGTTACAAGCAGATTTTTGACAATATTACCGTTATATCAACACACTCTTCACACCCGTTTAACAACTCTAAATAGCTTTGGCATAGTAGCATCAAGTCCCTTCCCAATAATGTTGCCTACAACGTTGCATACAATGTTCATTTCCATCTAACACATATTACGCCATAGATGCCTTCAATTGACCAATTTATAGCCATGCACAATTTAGGATTGTTTTTAAACAATGTGATGTTGCTCTCCAAAGGGACAACTTGTAATAAGATGATGTAGATAATTAAATAATCAGACGAAAAACGTGTTTAGAAAAGAAGGTTCCTTATAGAACAAAAAGGCTTCTTTCACTTCCTTAATATATGGAACGACTAAAAGTGATATATATTTTTGGGTTCAGTGAAGAAGAACCTGTAGAGTTCTGATCAACAAAAGGTTCATGTTTTGAGGATGTGAACCCAGCAGCCCTCCAGTGGTCAGATCAAGTTCACCTGTTTTCTCCAGCGCCGGCCAGGGATTCGAACCAGCTACCTTTCAGCCACAGGTCCAACTCCAACCTGAGTTAATCTTCAGAAATAAGCATGAGTTAATCTGCCAAAATGAAGACAAAATGCTATGCAGACATACATGGTATCGCTTGTTATACATAATTATTATACATAAATCATTGCCAAAAGCACAAGACATACTGTTGCATGTAGGTCTATATTATTTATAGATTGATCATATAGAAATATAAAACATTATTTTTAACTACTACAAAGCAATTACATGTGGCTCAGGAACCACTGACTCACTGCATTATTCTATAGTATTATCAAGACACCTGCTGTTAACTCTTAACTACTTAGGACAGCTCACGAGGTGTCCTAAATATCTGCCGACTAGGTGGGACTAGAGACTTCATGCATAGCTTTAATGTGTACCCATAAGTGTAAAATGTCTTTATTCTCAGCATTTATACAACCAATTTTCTACTCTGAGACACTTTGGCGATATGGGCCCAGATCTCAAAACATTGTTATAAAAAACGTATGATGTTTGTTTAACATAATAATAAAACATAAATATTACTAATGTAACCCACTGTAAAGACTGGGTTTAGTTGATTGTGTTGCACTGCTCATGTCCGCGTTCTGGAACTGTCCGCGTCCCCGTACAGAACTGTCCGCGTCCCCGTACGGTGTGGCGCCAATCATATTGTCCGGTTACGCGCAGAGTTGTCTGAGGTGATCTTGGGGAATAACAGCGGAGTTCACTACAGTGTTGAGACACCGAAGTTCAGTGGTCAATTTGCTTTTTTTCTTTACGGTCAGGGACAGTATGAGTGTAGCCAGATCCTTTTCACTCTCTATCCTTGTTTCATTTTGTGGTTCACCGGATTCGTAATTTTCATCGAGACGAGGTACAAAACGACCAGCTAGCTAGCCAAGCTAGTCGGTACAGCTAGGTAAGCTAGCTAGCTCCTCTACCAGCAGGATCCTAGTTATCCTAGCTAGACGGTACAGCTAGGTAAGCTAGCTAGCTACTCTACCAGCAGCATCCTAGTTATCCTAGCTAGACGGTACAGCTAGGTAAGCTAGCTAGCTACTATACCAGCAGCATCCTAGTTAACTTAGCTAACAATACATAATTCTCTCGTTGACGGATGCTGGCTACCTCTGTCCGGTTCTCCTCTCTTCACTAGATGGACGGTAACTTTAGTGTTTAACCCCTCTGTGTCCAAGGACCGAACTTTTGAATATTATTTTCAGGGCTCCTCAATAGCAGGTATTGAACCCCGGGTAAATAATCACTAGTCAGAACCTCAACCTCAGTATACATTCATTATAAAAATCATCTTAATATCTGATATTGTGAGTAAACAACCTCGGAATAGAAAAGACAAGAGTGCGTCTTCCAGCCCACCAATAAATTACATAATTCAACCCTCCCGGTTAGTAAATTTACCTCAACATGCCCCTGGAGAAGGCAGAGTGACGACACAAGCTTTTTAGCGGGGCTGAGTTGACTAATAGAGAGAGAAGGCAGAGCAGGTCGATGCTGGTTGATGAATTTGACAATGAATGTACCTGGAAAATACGTTTTTCTCAACCAGAGGTGACTGAATTAATGTTCAGGCTTATTGATAACTATTATAGTAATGAAGTATAATTTCAAAACATGAGCATTAAAAACAGATGAATCATCATTATATTACTCCACAATAATCTGTTAACTAATCTTCTGAAATGTCATTTGTGGTCTTATGCTGCCATCTATTGGAATTATGTAGCAACTGCAGTAGTACTGAATAATGTGTAATTCCTTACTAAAATAGTAATTACTCAGAATTGCAAAATATAACATTTTCTAATTCATTTTACCACTTACAACCATAAAATAACTATTTATAGCATAACAAACAATAAAACGGACATAAACCAAAAACACCATTAATTTTGTTAATTCATTTAGTTAACCCTAGTTATAGACTGTTCTCTCTGCTACCATACGGCAAGCAGTACCGGAGCGCCAAGTCTAGGTCCAAGAGGCTTCTAAACAGCTTCTACCGGCAAGCTATAAGACTCCTGAACATCTAGTCAAATGGCTACCCAGACCATTTGCATTGCACCCCCCCCCCCCCCCCACCCCCACCCCTTTACACCGCTGCCACTCTCTGTTGTCATCTATGCATAGTCACTTTAATAACCCTACATGTACATACTAATTCAACTAACCGGTGCCTCTGCACATTGACTCTGTATCGGTTCCCCCCGATATATATATCGGTATATAGTCTCACTATTGTTATTTTACTGCTGATCTTTAATTACTTATTACTTTTATCTCTTAGTCTTATCTGTATTTCTTTGAAACTGCATTGTTGGTTAGGGGCTCTAAGCATTTCACTGTAAGATCTACACCTTTTTGTATTCGGCGCAAGTGACTAATACAAATTGATTTGATTTAATTATAACAAATAAAACAAATCTATGTATTTAGATGGGTGACATTATCTGCCAAAGTAACAGCCCTGTAGACAAAGAAGAGCTCTCCAGTAGGTACTAAAACATCCAAAGGTCCCTTTTCTCACAAGTTTCTCATCTTTTAAAGCAGAATTACTTTCCCATTGTTCCTCAATTGTAGTGTCTGATATACCATTTTCTAGCCCTGAGTCTCTACTTTTATCCAATGTAAAAAACATAATTTCAGATATTGCTACGTAAGACCGAATTTAGACAGTTGGTCACATTTGACTGTAAAACCTAGCAGTACTACTGATTTCTCTGAGAGTGAGGCAGATATATATTATTACTGTGTAAAACCTAGCAGTACTACTGATTTCTCTGAGAGTGAGGCAGATATATATTATTACTGTGTAAAACCTAGCAGTACTACTGATTTCTCTGAGAGTGAGGCAGATATATATTATTACTGTGTAAAACCTAGCAGTACTACTGATTTCTCTGAGAGTGAGGCAGATATATATTATTACTGTGTAAAACCTAGCAGTACTACTGATTTCTCTGAGAGTGATGCAGATATATATTATTACTGTGTAAAACCTAGCAGTACTACTGATTTCTCTGAGAGTGAGGCAGATATATATTATTACTCTGTAAAACCTAGCAGTACTACTGATTTCACTGACAGTGAGGCAGATATATATTATTACTGTGTAAACCTAGCAGTACTACTGATTTCTCTGAGAGTGAGGCAGATATATATTATTACTGTGTAAAACCTAGCAGTACTACTGATTTCTCTGAGAGTGAGACAGATATATATTATTACTGTGTAAAACCTAGCAGTACTACTGATTTCTCTGAGAGTGAGACAGATATATATTATTACTGTGTAAAACCTAGCAGTACTACTGATTTCTCTGAGAGTGAGACAGATATATATTATTACCGTGTAAAACCTAGCAGTACTACTGATTTCTCTGAGAGTGAGGCTGATATATATCATTACTGTGTAAAACCTATCAGTACTACTGATTTCTCTGAGACTGTTGCAGATATATATTATTACTGTGTAAAACCTAGCAGTACTACTGATTTCTCTGAGAGTGAGGCAGATATATATTATTACTGTGTTAAACCATATCACTACTACTGATTTCTCTGAGAGTGAGGCAGATATATATTTTTACTGTATAAAACCTAGCAGTACTACTGATTTGTCTGAGAGTGAGGCAGATATATATTATTACTGTGTAAAACCTAGCAGTACCACTGATTTCTCTGAGAGTGATGCAGATATATATCATTACTGTATTAAACCTAGCAGTACTACTGATTTCTCTGAGAGTGAGGCAGATATATATTATTACTGTGTAAAACCTAGCTGTCCTACTGATTTCTCTGAAAGTAAGGCAGATATATATTATTACTGTGTAAAACCTAGCAGTACTACTGATTTCTCTGAGAGTGAGGCAGATATATATTATTACTGTGTAAAACCTAGCAGTACTACTGATTTCTCTGAGAGTGAGGCAGATATATATTATTACTGTGTAAAACCTAGCAGTACTACTGATTTCTCTGAGAGTGATGCAGATATATATTATTACTGTGTAAAACCTAGCAGTACTACTGATTTCTCTGAGAGTGAGGCAGATATATATTATTACTGTGTAAAACCTAGCAGTACTACTGATTTCTCTGAGAGTGATGCAGATATATATTATTACTGTGTTAAACCTATCAGTACTACTGATTTCTCTGAGAGTGAGGCAGATTTATATTATTACTGTGTAAAACCTAGCAGTACTACTGATTTCTCTGAAAGTGAGGCAGATATATATTATTACTGTGTAAAACCTAGCAGTACTACTGATTTCTCTGAGAGTGAGGCAGATATATATTATTACTGTGTAAAACCTAGCAGTACTACTGATTTCTCTGAGAGTGAGGCAGATATATAGCATTTTGCAAAAAAACATGATTATTTGTCTCTCTGAAATGAAACCATCAAGTGATAGATTTAAAAAAAATACATGTCTGTCATTGAACAACCCCATGCCATGATTAGATAGTGAAAAAACACACCAATCTCTTTCATAATTTCTTCAAACAATAACATCGAATTTACCAACATTTCTGAAAAGTGATATATAGCGTTTTGGAATGAAACTCTTCTTATGTTTCCCCATCTGAGCTCAGAGTAGATGAGAGATGTAATGTTTGTCTCTGTTGTGTTGAAGTCCAATCAAGCAGGGGAGACCAGCCTCCCCTGTTCCCAGCTGTGTGTCCATGAAGAGTGACCGGTCTATGGGTCATCCTATATCCTTTAGAGAGGGAGACTTTTCTACTGAACAAAGGTAAGAAGAACTCATGGGTCCTGGTCAGTGAGTTAAACAACACTGTCTCTGGTCATTTCTCCTCTCCCATTTTCCCATTTATTGTTGTTGTTTTCATAATCCATAGGCTAATCCTTATGTCCATTTTCATAGTCCTAAAACCATATTAAACAAACACAACATTCCCTCCCTGTGTGTGTGTGTGTGTGTGTGTGTGTGTGTGTGTGTGTGTGTGTGTGTGTGTGTGTGTGTGTGTGTGTGTGTGTGTGTGTGTGTGTGTGTGTGTGTGTGTGTGTGTGTGTGTGTGTGTGTTTGTGCACTCCCTGGATGGATGTAGTCTTTATCCCGATTGCCTAGTCACTTTTACCCCTACCTATATGTACATATTACCTCAATTATAGTCTCATTATTACCTCAACTACCTGGTACCCCTGCACATTGACTCAGTACTGGTACTCCTTATAGTCTCATTATTGCCTCAACTACCTGGTACCCTGCACATTGACTCAGTACTGGTACTCCTTATAGTCTCATTATTACCTCAACTACCTGGTACCCTGCACATTGACTCAGTACTGGTACTCCTTATAGTCTCATTATTACCTCAACTACCTGGTACCCCTGCACATTGACTCAGTACTGGTACTCCTTATAGTCTCATTATTACCTCAACTACCTGGTACCCCTGCACATTGACTCAGTACTGGTACTCCTTATAGTCTCATTATTACCTCAACTACCTGGTACCCCTGCACATTGACTCAGTACTGGTACTCCTTATAGTCTCATTATTACCTCAACTACCTGGTACCCCTGCACATTGACTCAGTACTGGTACTCCTTATAGTCTCATTATTACCTCAACTACCTGGTACCCCTGCACATTGACTCAGTACTGGTTCTCCTTATAGCCTCATTATTACGGTCGGTCACATTTGAGAGTGAGGCAAATATATAGCATTTTGCGGGGGAAAAAAACATGATTATTTGTCTCTCTGAAATGAAAACATCAAGTGATTTTAAACAAATACATGTCTGTCATTGAACAACCCCATGCCATGATTAGATAGTGGAAAAACACACCAATCTCTTTCGGAATTTCTTTAAACAATAAAAGCTAATTTACTAACATTTCTTAAAAGTGATATAAAGCGTTTTGTAATGAAACTCTTCTTATGTTTCCCCATTTGAGCTCAGAGTAGATGAGAGATGTAATGTTTGTCTCTGTTGTGTTGAAGTCCAATCAAGCAGGAGAGACCAGCCTCTCCTGTACCCAGCTGTGTGTCCATGAAGAGTGACAAGTCTATGGATGATCCTCTAAACTTTAGAGAGGGAGACTTTTCTACTGAACAAAGGTAAGAAGAACTCATGGGTCATGGTCAGTGAGTTAAACAACACTGTCTCTAGTCATTTCTCTCCCATTTTCCCATTTCTTTTGGTTGTTTTCATAATCCATATGCTAATCATTTTGTCCATTTTCATTGTCATTAAACATTATTAAACAAACACAACATTCCCTGTGTGTGTGTGTGTGTGTGTGTGTGTGTGTGTGTGTGTGTGTGTGTGTGTGTGTGTGTGTGTGTGTGTGTGTGTGTGTGCGCACTCCCTGGATGAGGAGATGTAATCTCATGTTTTGTCCACAGAAACCAACAGGAGAGATCAGAGTCAGAGATTCTCAGTGGTCAGTCTTCCCAGAGTCATCAAACAGACCTGGCCTCCATATTCAGTGTATGTGGTCCTGTTATGTACATTTGTTGTTGTTTACCTCAAGAAAAGTTGATCTGTCAATCATTCATTAATGTGTTAATGAGAAAGCATTTTGTCTCTTGCTTAACTTATTTACTTGATTTATTTCAGTTGCTTGAAGAGAAAATTATGACATTTGTGAAGAACGAGCTGAAGATGTTCAAGAGGATTCTTAGTCCAGAACTCCCAGAAGGCTTTGAGAGTCAGAAGCAGGATAAGGAAGTGGTGGATGCTGAAGATGAGAAGCAGGAGAGCAGTGCCAGAGAGGGGGCTCTGAAGATCACACTGCACGTCCTGAGGAAAATGAACCAGAAGGAGCTTGCTGACACACTGGAGAAATGTAAGATCTGTCTGCCTCATGTTGAATGCTGTTTTATAACATTTAAAAGCTGTAGCTAAAGTACAGCTAAAGTAGCTGTGTAACTCAATGATATTGTAGCAGCCTCAACTAGAGGTCGACCGATTATGATTTTTCAACGCAGATACCGATACCGATTATTGGACGACCAAAAAAGCCAATACAATTTTTTTTACATTTACTTACGTAATAATGACAATTACAACAATACTGAATGAACACTTATTTTAACTTAATATAATACATCAATAAAATCAATTTAGCCTCAAATAAATAATGAAACATGTTCAATTTGGTTAAAATAATGCAAAAACAAAGTGTTGGAGAAGAAAGTAAAAGTGCAATATGTGCCATGTAAGAAAGCTAACGTTTAAGTTCCTTGCTCAGAACATGAGAACATATGAAAGCTGGAGGTTCCTTTTAACATGAATCTTCAATATTCCCAGGTAAGAAGTTTTAGGTTGTAGTTCTTATAGGAATTATAGGACTATTTCCCTCTATACCATTTGTATTTCATTAACCTTTGACTATTGGATGTTCTTATAGGCACTTTAGTATTGCCAGTGTAACAGTATAGCTTCCGTCCCTCTCCTCGCTCCTCCCTGGGCTTGAACCAGGAACACAACGACAACAGCCACCCTCGAAGCAGCGTTACCCATGCAGAGCAAGGGGAACAACCACTCCAAGTCTCAGAGCGAGTGACGTTTGAAACGCTATTAGCGCGCGCTAACTAGCCAGCCATTTCACATCGGTTACACCAGCCTCATCTCGGGAGTTGATATGCTTGAAGTCATAAACAGCGCAATGCTTGACGCACAATGAAGAGCTGCTGGCAAAACGCACAAAAGTGCTGTTTGAATGAATGTCAGATACTCAGTCAGATACTTAGATACTTGTATGCTTGTATGCTCAGTCAGATTATATATATTATCTAGCAGGACACGCTAGATAATATCTAGTAATATCATCAACCATGTGTAGTTAACTAGTGATTATGATTGATTGATTGTTTTTTATAAGATAAGTTTAATGCTAGCTAGCAACTTACCTTGGCTTACTGCATTCCTTGTGGAGTGCAACGAGAGGCAGGCAGGTCGTTATTGCGTTGGACTAGTTAACCTGAAGGTTGCAATATTGGATCCCCCGAGCTGACAAGGTGAAAATCTGTCATTCTGCCCCTGAACGAGGCAGTTAACCCACCGTTCCTAGGCCGTCATTGAAAATAAGAATGTGTTCTTAACCTTTCACGAGTCACCAACCCTGATCCGGGAGCACCCCCCACCACCCCCCCACTGAGTAGCATAGCTAGCATAGCGTCACAAGTAACTTGTAAAATCTAAATTGTCACGGCTCCTCCTCTGCAGTGCAGGGGGCGGTTCCTCCTGCAGGCAGAGGAGGGTCGTTAGTGATTGGAGCCACCTGGGCTCAGGGTATTAAAGCTGTCACTAATCACTTCTCTCTCTCTCTCTCTGCTCCTCCAGGTATGCTCATGATTTGTTTGTTCCTTTGTCGTTTTGCCTAGTTTTCATTCAGTCATGTTCACACACACATATTCACGCATCCATGCACTTTACATACACCTTACATTATGATACTTCCACACCTCATTCCTTTTTCTTAGTTTAATGTTAATAGTTTTGTTTATAATAAAGAACACTTTTTTAAATTGGCCTATACCTGTTTGCGTCCCCTCATTTTTGTCACAGGCTATGAGCCAGCTTGTGACAAAATATCATTAAATCACAAGTCCAAGACACCAGATGAAAGATACAGGTCTTGTGAATAAAGCCACCATTTCAGATTTTTTAAATGTTTTACAGGGAAGACACAATATGTAAATCTATTAGCTAACCACGTTAGCAAAGGACACGATTTTTTTACTCCCAACAGTTTTTTCCTGCGTCAGTAGCTATCACTAATTTGACTAAATAAAAAAATATATAGCCACTAACCAAGAAACAACTTCATAAGATGACAGTCTGATAACATATTTATGGTATAGCATAGTTTTTTTTTGAAAAATGTGCATTTTTCAGGTATAAATCACAGTTCTACATTGCAGCTGCAATCTGAAAAGGTGCCGACCCAGCAGAACAATTACAGAGACCAACGTCATATAACTAATTACTCATCTTATAACATTTCAGAAAAATACACAGCGTACAGATATTGAAAGCCCAACATCTGGTGAATCCAAACAATATTTCAGATTTATTAAATGTTTTATAACGAAAACAAAATGTAGCGCTAAATTAGCATAGCTATACCAGGCAGATTCGGCTGGGCGCCCACGGCCAGATCACATGCACAACAGATATGATATAACATCGTAAATTGGGTCTTACTATGGCTGATCTTTCATCAGAATGTTGATCAAAGTGTCCTTTGTCAAGATGAGTCGTTGGTTCCGTTCAGAATTGTTCCTTTCCCACTTCATTTAGCACAGGTACCGGTCGAGTGGCACGGATTTCTCAAACGATAATAAAATCAGACAACGGAACACCTCAAAACTCCCGAAAAAATTCAAATAATCTGATTAAACTATATTGAAAAAACATACATTACGATGATCTGGTCACATGTATCAAACAAACTTCGAGACGGAGATAATAATGGCCGTACAACAGAAGACAAACGTAGCTCCAATTCGCATGCTATAGAGAACCGGAAGTTGTCGGTCACGCCAAAGATTTAGCTCTCATTTCACGTCAGTCCCAGATAGACAAGAAATTTTTCCTCTGACGTCCTCTTGTCACCCAGAGGAAGGCCAATGAGTTGTGTTTCGGGTCATAGGGGGCACGACCATATATAGGCAGAGCTTTGAAGCCAGCATAACACATCTTGCTTTTATGTTCTTGGTCATGGAAAGTGCTGTGAAATGACTTCTGTATCACTCAGAGACAAAATTGAAACGGTTTTAGAAACTAGAGATTGTTTTCTTTCCAATGGTATTATTTATATGCATATAGTAAGAGCAATAATTGAATAAGAGGCAGTTTAATCTGTAGAGCAAATTATGCTAATGCGAAAACAGCACCCCCTGTATTCTCAAGAAGTTAACTGACTTGCCTAGTTAAATAAAGAATAAAAAAATAAAACATTGGTGTCCAAAAATACCGATTTCCGATTGTTATGAAAACTTGAAATCGGCCCTAATTAATCGTCCATTCCGATTAATCGGTCGACCTCTAGCCTTAACACAACACCTAGTGACCTCATCAAGTAGCAGCAGGGATGTGTTGTGGTGATTAATTTAGACAGAGAGACAACATTAATAATACCATCAATAATACCAATAATAATATAATCAGTCACACCAGTCTGTAATGCATTATGAAAACATTTACACATTTATACAGTCAGTTAATAGAATAAATGATTATATTGTAAAACATTATAACCGTCTTACAATACTGTAGTCATTAAAACAGACGTAATATTAATATCCTCTGTGTTATTTCTAGATTCAGATGAGCTTGCTGTGATTTGCCAACGTGAACTCAAATCTAATCTAAAGAAGAAGTTTCAATGTGTATTTGAGGGGATCGCTAAACAAGGAAACCCAACACTTCTCAATAAGATCTACACAGAGATCTACATCACAGAGGGTGGAACAGGAGAGGTCAATAATGAACATGAGCTGAGACAGATTGAGACAACAACCAGGAAACAAGCAAGACCAGAGACTGCAATCAAATGTAACGACATCTTCAAACCCTTAACTGGACAAGACAAAATTATCAGAACTGTGCTGACAAAGGGAATCGCTGGCATTGGAAAAACAGTCTCTGTGCAGAAGTTCATTCTGGACTGGGCTGAAGGAAAAGCAAATCAGGAGGTCCAATTTGTATTTTCATTCCCTTTTCGGGAGCTGAATTTGATGAAAGGGGACAAACACACTTTCATTGAACTTCTCAATCACTTCTCAATGGAAACCAAACAATCAGGAATTTCCAACTACAACAAGTACAAAGTTCTGTTCATCTTTGATGGTCTGGATGAGTGCCGACTGCCCCTAGACTTCCAGAAGAACAAGATCTGTTGGGACGTCACAGAGTCAACCTCAGTGGATGTTCTGCTGACAAATCTCATCAAGGGAAATCTGCTTCCCTCTGCTCTCCTCTGGATAACTACCCGACCAGCAGCAGCCAATAAGATCCCTTCATGGTGTGTTGACCAGGTGACAGAGGTACGAGGGTTCAATGACCCACAGAAGGAGGAGTACTTCAGGAAGAGATTCAGTGATGAGGACCTGGCCAACAGAATCATCTCACACATAAAGACATCAAGGAGCCTCCACATCATGTGCCACATTCCAGTCTTCTGTTGGATTTCTGCAACAGTCCTTGAACACATGCTGGAACATAAGAGAGAAGAGATGCCCAAGACTCTGACTGAGATGTACACACACCTTGTGGTGTTTCATACCAAACAGAATAATGAAAAGTATCTTGGGAAAGAAGAGACAGGTCCTCACTGGAATGAAGAGACCATTCTGTCACTGGGAAAACTGGCTTTTCAACAGCTTGTGAAAGGCAATCTGATTTTCTATGAAGAAGACCTGAAAGAGGCTGGCATTGATGTCAGTGAAGCCTCAGTGTACTCAGGATTGTGCACACAGCTCTTTAAAGAGGAATGTGTGCTGTACCAGGACAAGGTGTACTGCTTTGTTCATCTGAGCATTCAGGAGTTCCTGGCTGCTGTATATGTGTTCCTCTCATTCATCAACAACAATGAGAATCTAATGGACAAACTGCAAACAAAAGACAAGTCTGAAGTTACTGTCTACAAGAGAGCTGTGGATAAAGCCTTACAAAGTGAGACAGGAAACCTTGACCTTTTCCTCCGCTTCCTTCTGGGCCTCTCACTGGAGTCCAATCAGAAGCACTTACGAGGTCTACTGACAAAGACAAGAAGCAGCTCACAGAGCCATGAAGAAACAGTCAAGTACATCAAGGAGAAGATCAGGGAGAATCCCTCTCCAGAGAGGAGCATCAATCTGTTCCACTGTCTGAATGAACTGAATGACCATTCTCTAGTGGAGGAGATCCAAAGCTTCCTGAACTCAGGAAGTCTCTCAAAACCCAACCTGTCACCTGCACAGTGGTCAGCTCTGGTCTTTGTGTTGCTGACTTCAGAAAAGGAGCTGGATGTGTTTGACCTGAAGAAATACTCCAGATCAGAGGAAGGTCTTCTGAGGCTGCTGGCAGTGGTCAAAGCCTCCAGAGCTGTTCTGTGAGTTAATAAAATGACATATAAGAACTAATCATCAGGAAGCAATATTACGTATAGAGAAAAATATGTATTATATATAATATTATATTGAAAAACACATTGAATAAATGCATTGATTTTCACATTAGTATAACATTATGACCATACAATTCTTGGAGACGGAGATTAATCTATATGTTGTTTGAGAGAATAAACCAAATGCATCTGCCATTGTCCTTCTACACTACTGGTGTTAAATTAACAGTGTGTTTGAAGTCATGATGATCTCTTTGTCAGGCTGTCAGGCTGTGGAGTCACAGAGAAAGGCTGTGCTTCTCTGGTCTCAGCTCTGAGGTCAAACCCCTCACACCTGAGAGAGCTGGACCTGAGTAACAATGACCTGAAGGATTCAGGAGTGACGCTGCTCTCTGCTGGACTGGGGAATCCCCACTGTAAACTGGAGACTCTGAGGTCAGTATTGAATAAATGCATTGATTTTCACATTAGTATAACAAAATGACCATACAATTCTTGGAGACGGAGATTAATCTATATGTTGTTTGAGAGAATAAACCAAATGCATCTGCCATTGTCCTTCAACACTACTGGTGTTAAATTAACAGTGTGTTTGTGAAGTCATGATTATCTCTTTGTCAGGCTGTCAGGCTGTGGAGTCACAGAGGAAGGCTGTGCTTCTCTGGTCTCAGCTCTGGAGTCAAACCCCTCACACCTGAGAGAGCTGGATCTGAGTAACAATGACCTGAAGGATTCAGGAGTGAAGCTGCTCTCTGCTGGACTGGGGAATCCCCACTGTAAACTGGAGACTCTGAGGTCAGTATTCCTGTAGTTGGTCAACAAGTGATAACTGTTCACCAGATCCATATGTGTTTACCAGACTCACATAGTCCACACTATATGTGTTTGGACAGTGAAGCTTACAGTTTTAAATGTGGTGCTATGCTCCAGCATTTTGGATATGAGATACAATGTTTCATATTAGGTGACGGAACAGAATGTCACCTTTTATTTGTGGTAATGGTGAGAGGTTAGCATGTTTTGTTGTATCCTCTGTTCTTGGTAATGGTGAGAGGTTAGTATGTTTTGTTGTAGCCTCTGTTATTGGTAATGGTGAGAGGTTAGCATGTTTTGTTGTAGCCTCTGTTATTGGTAATGGTGAGAGGTTAGTATGTTTTGTTGTAGTCTCTGTTATTGGTAATGGTGAGAGGTTAGCATGTTTTGTTGTAGCCTCTGTTATTGGTAATGGTGAGAGGTTAGCATGTTTTGTTGTAGCCTCTGTTATTGGTAATGGTGAGAGGTTAGCATGTTTTGTTGTAGCCTCTGTTATTGGTAATGGTGAGAGGTTAGCATGTTTTGTTGTAGTCTCTGTTATTGGTAATGGTGAGAGGTTAGCATGTTTTGTTGTAGTCTCTGTTATTGGTAATGGTGAGAGGTTAGCATGTTTTGTTGTATCCTCTGTTATTGGTAATGGTGAGAGGTTAGCATGTTTTGTTGTAGTCTCTGTTATTGGTAATGGTGAGAGGTTAGCATGTTTTGTTGTATCCTCTGTTATTGGTAATGGTGAGAGGTTAGCATGTTTTGTTGTAGCCTCTGTTATTGGTAATGGTGAGAGGTTAGCATGTTTTGTTGTAGCCTCTGTTATTGGTAATGGTGAGAGGTTAGCATGTTTTGTTGTAGCCTCTGTTATTGGTAATGGTGAGAGGTTAGTATGTCTTGTTGTAACCTCTGTTATTGGTAATGGTGAGAGGTTAGTATGTTTTGTTGTAGCCTCTGTTATTGGTAATGGTGAGAGGTTAGTATGTCTTGTTGTAATCTCTGTTATTGGTAATGGTGAGAGGTTAGCATGTTTTGTTGTAGTCTCTGTTATTGGTAATGGTGAGAGGTTAGCATGTTTTGTTGTAGTCTCTGTTACTGGTAATGGTGAGAGGTTAGCATGTTTTGTTGTAGCCTCTGTTATTGGTAATGGTGAGAGGTTAGCATGTTTTGTTGTAGCCTCTGTTATTGGTAATGGTGAGAGGTTAGTATGTCTTGTTGTAATCTCTGTTATTGGTAATGGTGAGAGGTTAGTATGTTTTGTTGTAGTCTCTGTTATTGGTAATGGTGAGAGGTTAGTATGTCTTGTTGTAATCTCTGTTATTGGTAATGGTGAGAGGTTAGTATGTTTTGTTGTAGTCTCTGTTATTGGTAATGGTGAGAGGTTAGCATGTTTTGTTGTAGCCTCTGTTATTGGTAAAGGTGAGAGGTTAGCATGTTTTGTTGTAGCCTCTGTAACTTTCTCACTCATTATTATTCATGATTCATTCATGATCTTTCTCAATCATGGCAGTCACAGGCTTGATGTAGTGGCTTTTTGTAGTCATTGCGTTCAAAGAATATGGGAACAAATACAATACTTATGACTACTTTAATACACAATAAGTGAATTGGTCAGAATAGTTATGACTTCTTCAAATGGGGGGACTAGATGCATAAAGTGCTTTCATTTATAAATGGTGAAACAGATGTATATTAAAATACCCTCAAATAAAAGGTGACATTATATAGTCACCTCATATGAAACATTTGATCTGAAATCCAAAATGCTGGATTATAGAGCCAAATTAAAATGTTGCTTCACTGTCAAACTAGATATGGTTTGGACTGTATACCCAATACAATCTAAATCTGATACCTCACTGTCTGTCTTTTGACTGATACTGCTTTTTAAACTGGTCTGGTCAGTCTACTCAAATATTTGTGATACACATTTTTCTCTCTACAAGCAGCACTTTGATAATTGGTAATGATACATTCATTTATGAATAGATAATGCAGGTTTCAGGACACTGATGTATCTGAACATTTAGAAAAAATATATACTGCCACTATTTTCACCACCAAAGAATAGCAGTGTGATTTTAATATGATTTGACTCTTTGCAGGCTGTCAGGCTGTCTAGTCACAGAGGAAGGCTGTGCTTCTCTGGTCTCAGCTCTGAGGTCAAACCCCTCACACCTGAGAGAGCTGGACCTGAGCTACAATCACCCAGGAGACTCAGGAGTCAGACTGCTCTCTGCTGGACTGGAGGATCCACACTGCAGACTGGAGAAACTCAAGTATGTAGAGGGTTTATGTCAATGTTCATATCAGACATGTTTGACTTATCAGGCTAGTTAAGACAAACATTCTGACCACCACTTGGACAAAGTTATAAGATGTGTATGTGTCCAGTGTGTTTGTATGTGTGTGTGAGTTCCCGTGTATCCCTCAATGACTGTCTGTTTTTCTACTTACCGCTACAGTGTGGAACATGGTGGAGAGAACACAATGAAACCTGGGCTTAGAAAATGTGAGTGTTGACTGCTATGAAAAATATGACTAAGAATAAGTCTTAATTCAAGTTAAGTCAAAGACCACCATCATTACTTGGTCATATTAAATATCAGCTGTAGTTCTACAGAAGCAGAAATCAGGGACACCAAAGCTTACAAAGAGTTGCTTTGACAATGTGTGTGTGTGTGTGTGTGTGTGTGTGTGTGTGTGTGTGTGTGTGTGTGTGTGTGTGTGTGTGTGTGTGTGTGTGTGTGTAATTAAAGGGAATAAGTGTGTTTTATATTACCATACAGTATAACATATGATCATTCAACAAGTCTCAAGTTACCTTAACTTCTCCTTTTGATACCTAGAAACATCTACATTAAATGAATTAGTGAAAAGTGAGTTAACATTCTAATGTGAATGATGATGATTTCTAATATTGTGTCTGGTTTCATCCATCAGATGTCTGTGATCTCACACTGGACCTAAACACAGTAAACAGACACCTCTGTCTGTCAGAGGAGAACAGAAAGGTGACATGGAGGAGAGAGGAGCAGCCGTATCCTGATCACCCAGAGCTATTTGAGGACTGTGAGCAGGTGCTGTGTAGAGAGGGTCTGACTGGGCGCTGTTACTGGGAGGTAGAGTGGAGTGGGAGAAGGGCTGATATAGGAGTGACATATAAAGGAATCAACAGGAAAGGAGAGGGTAAGGACTGTTGGCTTGGATGGAATGACAAGTCCTGGAGTCTGGACTGCTCTGACAACAGCTACACTGCCTGGCACAATGATAATCTCACTACCATAGACGTCCCCTCCTCCGGCTCCCACAGAGTAGGAGTGTATCTGGACTGGCCAGCCGGCACTCTGTCCTTCTATAGAGCCTCCTCTGACACACTGACCCACCTGTACACATTCACCGCCACATTCACTGAGCCCCTCTATCCAGGGTTTGGGGTTTATGATGTTGACTCCTCAGTGTGCCTGTAAATTATAACCACACACACACACACACACACACACTGGACACACACTGGACATACACACACACTGGACACACACACACTGTCTTGGCCAAAAGTTTTGAGAATGACACAAATATTAATTTTCACAAAGTTTGCTGCTTCAGTGTCTTTAGATATTTTTGTCAGATGTTACTATGGGATGCTGAAGTATAATTACAAGCATTTAATCCCTGTGCCTTTTGCAGAATATCAGTCTGTCGCTGGTGTTTTTCCTGGAGAGAAGTGGCTTCTTTGCTGCCCTTCTTGACACCAGGCCTTCCTCCAAAAGTCTTCACCTCACTGTGCGTGAGTCTTGTGTGTGCAGATGCACTCACACCTACTTGCTGCCATTCCTGAGCAAGCTCTGTACTGGTGGTGCCCCGATCCCGCAGCTGAATCAACTTTTATTAGACGGTCCTGGCGCTTGCTGGACTTTCTTGGCCGCCCTGAAGCCTTCACAACAATTTAATTTAATTCATTTAATTTTGCTCCTTGAAGTTATTTTTGATCCGATAAATTGTTGATTTATGTGCAATCTAACTGGCAGCAATATCCTTGCCTGTGAAGCCCTTTTTGTGCAAAGCAATGATGACGGCATGTGTTACCTTGCAGCTAACCATGGTTGACAGAGGAAGAACAATGATTCCAAGCACCACCCTCCTTTTGAAGCTTCCAGTCTGTTATTCAAACTCTATCAGCATGACAGAGTGATCTCCAGCCTTGTCCTCGTCAACACTCACACCTGTGTTAACGAGAGAATCACTGACATGATGTCAGCTGGTCCTGTTGTGGCAGGGCTGAAATGCAGTGGAAATATTTTGGGGGGATTCAGTTCATTTCCATGGTAAAGAGGGACTTTGAAATTCATTGCAATTCATCTGATCACTCTTCATAACATTTTGGATTGTATGCAAATTGCCATCATACAAACTGAGGCAGCAGACTTTGTGAAAATTAATATTTGTGTCATTCTCAAATTTTGGCCACGACTGTACACACACACACACACACACACACACACACACACACACACACACACACACACACACACTGGGGAAACACACACACACACACACACTGGACACACACACGCTGGACACATCATTACGTTTGCCGATGACACAACAGTGGTAGGCCTGATCAACAACGAGACAGCCTACAGGGAGGAGGTCAGAGACCTGGCCGTGTGGTGCCAGGAAAACAACCTCTCCCTCAACGTGATCAAGACAAAGGAGATGATTACAGGACTACAGGAAAAAGAGGACCGAGCACACCTCCATTCTCAGTGGGCTGCAGTGGAGCAGGTTGAGAGCTTCAAGTTCCTTGGTGTCCACATCACTAACAAACAAACATGGTCCAAGCACACCAAGACAGTCATGAAGAGGGTTTGACAAAACATATTCCCCCTCGGGAGACCGAAAAGATTTGGCATGGGTCCTCAGATCCTCAAAAAGGTTATATACCATCGAGAGCATCCTGACTGGTTGCATCAGTGCCTTGTATGGCACCTGCTCGTCCTCCGACCGCAAGGCACTACAGAGGGTGATGTGTACAGTCCAGTACATCACTGGTGCCAAGCTTCCTGCCATCCAGGACTTCTATACCAGGCAGACTAATAGAATTGTATATGGTTTGGTTTGACACACGCTCAAACTGGACACACACACACACACACACACACACACACTCGACTCACACACACAGACTGGACATACACACACGTCTTCCTATAATTGTGAGGACGTTGACACAGGATCCTCTAATGAGGACCATCATTTCTGATATAAATGGGAACTAGCAGACACCTCATTCCTTCACTAAGTGGTCCCACAAACAAAGATATCACTTCAAAACCTGAAAAACTCCAATGGAAAAATATACATGCAGTGCACCAGTCTTGTGAGGTCCGGTAGTTGCTAGGCAGTTTCCGGATCACAGGTTCTAGAACAGCTTCTATCCCAGTTCTATCTGCCTGTTACATCAAGCACCCTAAGTGTGTATTACTTTTAATACCTGCAAATGGCAAATAAACTACTTGAACTCCTTATGACTGTAAGAATATGTCGAAGATAAATACACAAGACCGAGGACGAGAAGTCAATAGAATTAATGATCAATGGAAATAGTTTTTTTTTTCTGTAATAGGGAATTATTTATCAATGGGTCAGAGACATGGGAGCTTGAAATAGGAAACTTGTTATTTGGCCATTGGCCCAGTTGATCTGCAAGGACTTCTAATTGGTCAACCAGAGACTATAAAGGGGGGGGCGGGGGGGGGGGGGTTATAAAACTAGATCTTGTCCCTTTGATCTGTGGATATAATCACAGGTGAGAATCACTGGAGAGCATCACTGAGGACAAGGGAGAATGACCATCTACTTCAAAGCATGATTTGTTCAATTTGAATGAACCTATTTTCCTCCCAATGATTTGCTTCGGGGTTTGTGTTATTTAAAGAATAACATCAACTTTTAACATGACTGTCTACAGCCAACTAGGCTGTTGGCGTCTGACAAGAGGTGAAAATATTACAGGAATATTCTGCAAATGTTGATGAAGACGTCACTCAATCCACCCAAAACAACATGCAGTCTTTCCACAAGACTCCCATGAAGTTATAGTGTGACGTTATGAGTTGACGTTAAAGTCACATTCTCAGAACATACTGCACTTGTTTTATACTGTTTTAGATGGATCCTCTGTTTAAACATTTAAACTCTTACAATAACACCGTTAAAATACCAATGTGATCATTTGTTGTATGTCTTTTATGTTGAATAACAAATTGTATAATTATATATGGACATACGCTCCATAGTTGTACAAATGTACATGGATATATTGTACTTTTCATAATAAAACATACTTGAAACAAGAAAAAGCATGTTAATTGTGAAAACAATTTCGTTATTGATTTTACATTGCCTCTCCCAGTCGCAGGTTGACGTTTGTCATGAATCTTGACCTGGAGGCAGAACTGTGAGATTTCCTCTAGATATGCCAGCTGCAAAGTCAGATTGTGTCTATTACATGATGGTCCAACACAGTAGGGGGGAGATTTCCTCTAGATAATCCAGCTACAAAGTCAAAATTGGCTGTGGAAAATAATGCTGTTTTATGGTCTTAATTTAAGGGAAGGATGAGCAGTGTGGTTGGGGTTGAGGTTAGGATTAAAATAGGATTTTATTACTTTGTGCCTGTGCCAGTTAGTGACCACTTTGCTGAACTGCCTCCAGGACAAGATTCATGACAATAAATGCCAACCTGCCTCCCAGTCATCCCCTCCTTATCTTTACAAGGCTGCAGAACATACAAGCTAGTGATGTGGGGGTTCTCTCATAACCCTCAGTCCCCAGGTGGGTAGATGGCAGGTTGTATAAAGAGAAGCTAGTGATGTGGGGGTTCTCTCATAACCCTCAGTCCCCAGGTGGGTAGATGGCAAGTTGTATAAAGAGAAGCTAGTGATGTGGGCGTTCTCTCATAACCCTCAGTCCCCAGGTGGGTAGATGGCAGGTTGTATAAAGAGAAGCTAGTGATGTGGGGGTTCTCTCATAACCCTCAGTCCCCAGGTGGGTAGATGGCAGGTTGTATAAAGAGAAGCTAGTGATGTGGGCGTTCTCTCATAACCCTCAGTCCCCAGGTGGGTAGATGGCAGGTTGTATAAAGAGAAGCTAGTGATGTGGGGGTTCTCTCATAACCCTCAGTCCCCAGGTGGGTAGATGGCAGGTTGTATAAAGAGAAGCTAGTGATGTGGGCGTTCTCTCATAACCCTCAGTCCCCAGGTGGGTAGATGGCAGGTTGTATAAAGAGAAGCTAGTGATGTAGGGGTTCTCTCATAACCCTCAGTCCCCAGGTGGGTAGATGGCAGGTTGTATAAAGAGAAGCTAGTGATGTGGGGGTTCTCTCATAACCCTCAGTCCCCAGGTGGGTAGATGGCAGGTTGTATAAAGAGAAGCTAGTGATGTGGGGGTTCTCTCATAACCCTCAGTCCCCAGGTGGGTAGATGGCAGGTTGAATAAAGAGAAGCTAGTGATGTGGGGGTTCTCTCATAACCCTCAGTCCCCAGGTGGGTAGATGGCAGGTTGAATAAAGAGAAGCTAGTGATGTAGGGGTTCTCTCATAACCCTCAGTCCCCAGGTGGGTAGATGGCAGGTTGAATAAAGAGAAGCTAGTGATGTGGGGGTTCTCTCATAACCCTCAGTCCCCAGGTGGGTAGATGGCAGGTTGAATAAAGAGAAGCTAGTGATGTGGGGGTTCTCTCATAACCCTCAGTCCCCGGTTGGGTAGATGGCAGGTTGTATAAAGAGAAGCTAGTTATGTGGGGGTTCTCTCATAACCCTCAGTCCCCGGGTGGGTAGATGGCAGGTTGAATAAAGAGAAGCTAGTGATGTGGGGGTTCTCTCATAACCCTCAGTCCCCAGGTGGGTAGATGGCAGGTTGTATAAAGAGAAGCTAGTGATGTGGGGGTTCTCTCATAACCCTCAGTCCCCAGGTGGGTAGATGGCAGGTTGTATAAAGAGAAGCTAGTGATGTGGGGATTCTCTCATAACCCTCAGTCCCCAGGTGGGTAGATGGCAGGTTGTATAAAGAGAAAACAATAGGCTATATAACAAAATACATAAATGTATAATTATTGTGCAATTTACACTAAGTGTACAAAACATTATGAACACCTGCTCTTTCCATGACAGACTGACCAGGTGAATCCAGGTGAAAGCTATAATACCTTATTGATGTCACTTGCAGATGAAGGGGACGGGACAGGTTAAAGAAGGATTTTTAAGCCTGGAGACAATTGAGACATGGATTGTGTCTGTGTGTCATGCAGAGGGTGAATGAGCAAGACAAAAGATTTAAGTGCCTTTGAACGGGGTATGATAGTAGGTGCCTTTGAACGGGGTATGGTAGTAGGTGCCTTTGAACGGGGTATGGTAGTAGGTGCCTTTGAACGAGGTATGGTAGTAGGTGCCTTTGAACGAGGTATGGTAGTAGGTGCCTTTGAACAGGGTATGGTAGTAGGTGCCTTTGAACGGGGTATGGTAGTAGGTGCCTTTGAACGAGGTATGGTAGTAGGTGCCTTTGAACGGGGTATGGTAGTAGGTGCCTTTGAACGGGGTATGGTGGTAGGTGCCTTTGAATGGGGTATGGTAGTAGGTGCCTTTGAACAGGGTATGGTTGTAGGTGCCTTTGAACGGGGTATGGTAGTAGGTACCTTTGAACGAGGTATGGTAGTAGGTGCCTTTGAACGGGGTATGGTAGTAGGTGCCTTTGAACAGGGTATGGTAGTAGGTGCCTTTGAACAGGGTATGGCAGTAGGTGCCTTTGAACAGGGTATGGTAGTAGGTGCCTTTGAACGGGGTATGGTAGTAGGTGCCTTTGAACAGGGTATGGTAGTAGGTGCCTTTGAACGGGGTATGGTAGTAGGTGCCTTTGAACAGGGTATGGTAGTAGGTGCCTTTGAACGGGGTATGGTAGTAGGTGCCTTTGAACGGGGTATGGTAGTAGGTGCCTTTGAACAGGGTATGGTAGTAGGTGCCTTTGAACGGGGTATGATAGTAGGTGCCTTTGAACGGGGTATGGTAGTAGGTGCCTTTGAACGGGGTATGGTAGTAGGTGCCTTTGAACGAGGTATGGTAGTAGGTGCCTTTGAACGAGGTATGGTAGTAGGTGCCTTTGAACGGGGTATGGTAGTAGGTGCCTTTGAACGGGGTATGGTAGTAGGTGTCTTTGAACGGGGTATGGTAGTAGGTGCCTTTGAACGGGGTATGGTAGTAGGTGCCTTTGAACAGGGTATGGTAGTAGGTGCCTTTGAACAGGGTATGGTATTAGGTGCCTTTGAACAGGGTATGGTAGTAGGTGCCTTTGAACGAGGTATGGTAGTAGGTGCCTTTGAACGAGGTATGGTAGTAGGTGCCTTTGAACAGGGTATGGTAGTAGGTGCCTTTGAACGGGGTATGGTAGTAGGTGCCTTTGAACGAGGTATGGTAGTAGGTGCCTTTGAACGGGGTATGGTAGTAGGTGCCTTTGAACGGGGTATGGTAGTAGGTGCCTTTGAACGAGGTATGGTAGTAGGTGCCTTTGAACGGGGTATGGTAGTAGGTGCCTTTGAACGGGGTATGGTAGTAGGTGCCTTTGAACAGGGTATGGTAGTAGGTGCCTTTGAACAGGGTATGGTAGTAGGTGCCTTTGAACAGGGTATGGTAGTAGGTGCCTTTGAACGGGGTATGGTAGTAGGTGCCTTTGAACGAGGTATGGTAGTAGGTGCCTTTGAACGAGGTATGGTAGTAGGTGCCTTTGAACAGGGTATGGTAGTAGGTGCCTTTGAACGAGGTATGGTAGTAGGTGCCTTTGAACGGGGTATGGTAGTAGGTGCCTTTTAACAGGGTATGGTAGTAGGTGCCTTTGAACGAGGTATGGTAGTAGGTGCCTTTGAACAGGGTATGGTAGTAGGTGCCTTTGAACGAGGTATGGTAGTAGGTGCCTTTGAACGAGGTATGGTAGTAGGTGCCTTTGAACGAGGTATGGTAGTAGGTGCCTTTGAATGGGGTATGGTAGTAGGTGCCTTTGAACGGGGTATGGTAGTAGGTGCCTTTGAACGAGGTATGGTAGTAGGTGCCTTTGAACGGGGTATGGTAGTAGGTGCCTTTGAACGAGGTATGGTAGTAGGTGCCTTTGAACGGGGTATGGTAGTAGGTGCCTTTGAACGAGGTATGGTAGTAGGTGCCTTTGAACGGGGTATGGTAGTAAGTGCCTTTGAACGAGGTATGGTAGTAGGTACCTTTGAACGGGGTATGGTAGTAGGTGCCTTTGAACGGGGTATGGTAGTAGGTGCCTTTGAACGGGGTATGGTAGTAGGTGCCTTTGATCGGGGTATGGTAGTAGGTGCCTTTGAACGGGGTATGGTAGTAGGTGCCAGGCGCACCGGTTTGTGTCATGAACTGTAACGCTGCTGGGTTCTTCACGCTCATGTTCCACCACCCAAAGGTGCCAACTTGACCACTGTGGGAAGCATTGGAGTCAACATGGGCCAGCATCCCTGTGGAACGCTTTCAACACCTTGTAGAGTCCATGACCCGATGAATTGAGGCTGTTCTGAGGACAAATGGTGGGGGGGGTAATTCAATGTTAGGAAGGTGTACTTAATATTTTGTCCACTCAGTGTATAACCTGTAGACTACACTGCTCAGTTAGAGTAATATCTAGTCCATTCAGTGTATAACCTGTAGACTACACTGCTCAGTTAGATTAATATCTAGTCCACTCAGTATATAACCTGTAGGCTACACTGCTCAGTTAGAGTAATATCTAGTCCACTCAGTGTATAACCTGTAGACTACACTGCTCAGTTAGAGTAATATCTAGTCCACTCAGTGTATAACCTGTAGACTACACTGCTCAGTTAGAGTAATATCTAGTCCACTCAGTGTATAACCTGTAGACTACACTGCTCAGTTAGAGTAATATCTAGTCCACTCAGTGTATAACCTGTAGGCTACACTGCTCAGTTAGAGTAATATCTAGTACACTCAGTGTATAACCTGTAGACTACACTGCTCAGTTAGAGTAATATCTAGTCCAGTCAGTGTCTAACCTGTAGGCTACACTTCTCAGTTAGAGTAATATCTAGTCCACTCAGCGTATAACCTGTAGACTACACTGCTCAGTTAGTGTAATATCTAGTCCACTCAGTGTATAACCTGTAGGCTACACTGCTCAGTTAGAGTCCGCCTGTTAAGGTGCCTCTTTATCAGCATCATAAAATCTGATAGTTTTTCAACCACATCAAATATACATCCAAGTCAAACTGAAATCTGATCAGAAACATGTTGGGTCTTTTACAACAAAGATTGGCCACTAGATTATTACCAGTTTATATTAATAACTAAAACTTCACCTCATTTTAATATTCTGTCATAAAGAGCACATTCAAATTAATAACTAAAATAAAATAATGGTTTTCCTATCTCAAAAGGTTAAATGAAAAAATGACTATGATAAGTGCCTATTAAGTTCCAAATAAAGTAACGATTGACAATAACAGGGTTTGATATTAAATCATGTATAAATCCCTTGTGACAGTCACACCCTGATCTGTTTCCCCTGTCTTTGTGATTGTCTCCACCCCCTCCAGGTGTCGCCCATCTTCCCCATTATCCCCTGTGTATTTATACCTGTGTTCTCTGTTTGTCTCCACCCCCTCCAGGTGTCGCCCATCTTCCCCATTATCCCCTGTGTATTTATACCTGTGTTCTCTGTTTGTCTCCACCCCCTCCAGGTGTCGCCCATCTTCCCATTATCCCCTGTGTATTTATACCTGTGTTCTCTGTTTGTCTGTTGCCAGTTGGTCAACCAGCGTTTTTGTCTCAGCTCCTGCTTTTCCCCAGTCTCTCTCTTTTCTCGCCCTCCTGGTTTTGACCCTTGCCTGTCCTGACTCTGAGCCCGCCTGCCTGACCACTCTGCCTGACCCTGAGCCTACCGACCTGTACCTTTGCCCCACCTCTGGATTATTGACCTCTGCCTACCCTGAGCCTGCCTGCTGTCCAGTACCGTTGCCCAACCTCTGGTTTACTGACCCCTGCCTGCCTTGACTTGCCTATTGCCTGCCCCTGTTGGATTATTAAACCATTGTTAATTCGACGTTGTCTGCATCTGGGTCTTCCCTTCACACCTGATAGTGACAAGGGGAATGGAAGCCTGTTGTGTGCAACAGGAAGTGGCAATGGAATGCAAATTAAATTCCTAAAACATGTCTATCCTTTTTATCTCTGGGTAACAGAGTTGACATGTTATGCTGGAAACACTCAGTTTTCCACCACAAAACTAAACAATGCAGAAACTGAGCAGAACCAGCCAGCGAGCTCAACTAGGACCTGGATGTTGGAGTTAGTACCTGCATGTTGGAGTTAGTACCTGCATGTTGGAGTTAGTACCTGCATGTTGGAGTTAGGACCTGCATGTTGGAGTTAGGACCTGCATGTTGGAGCTAGGACCTGCATGTTGGAGCTAGGACCTGCATGTTGGAGCTAGGACCTGCATGTTGGAGTTAGGACCTGCATGTTGGAGTTAGGACCTGCATGTTGGAGCTAGTACCTGCATGTTGGAGCTGGGACCTGCATGTTGGAGCTTGGACCTGCATTTTGGAGCTAGGACCTGCATGTTGGAGCTATGACCTGCATGTTGGAGCTATGACCTGCATGTTGGAGTTAGGACCTGCATGTTGGAGTTAGGACCTGCATGTTGGAGCTAGGACCTGCATGTTGGAGTTAGTACCTGCATGTTGGAACTAGGACCTGCATGTTGGAGTTAGTACCTGCATGTTGGAACTAGGACCTGCATGTTGGAGTTAGTACCTGCATGTTGGAGTTAGGACCTGCATGTTGGAGTTAGTACCTGCATGTTGGAGTTAGTACCTGCATGTTGGAGTTAGTACCTGCATGTTGGAGTTAGTACCTGCATGTTGGAGCTTGGACCTGCATGTTGGACCTGCATTTTGGATCTAGGACCTGCATTTTGGAACTAGGATCTGCATGTTGGAGTTAGTACATGCATGTTGGAGCTATGACCTGCATGTTGGAGTTAGGACCTGCATGTTGGACTTAGTACCTACATGTTGGAACCAGGACCTGCATTTTGGAACTAGGACCTGCATGTTGGAGCTGGGACCTGCATTTTGGAACTAGGACCTGCATGTTGGAACCAGGACCTGCATGTTGGAGTTGGTACCTGCATGTTGGAACTAGGACCTGCATGTTGGAGTTAGTACCTGCATGTTGGAGCTAGGACCTGCATGTTGGAGTTAGGACCTGCATGTTGGAGCTAGGACCTGCATGTTGGAGCTAGGACCTGCATGTTGGAGCTAGGACCTGCATGTTGGAGCTAGGACCTGCATGTTGGAGCTAGGACCTGCATGTTGGAGCTAGGACCTGCATGTTGGAGCTGGGACCTGCATGTTGGAGCTAGGACCTGCATGTTGAAGTTGGTACCTGCATGTTGGAACTAGGACCTGCATGTCTACAAAGCTTTTAGTATTTTACAACTCTCCCATTCACCTGTGTGAACTTCAATTTCATCGCATGCTAGCCTTTTACTGGCTGCTTCATGCTAGCCTTTTACTGGCTGCTTCATGCTAGCCTTTTACTGGCTGCTTCATGCTAGCCTTTTACTGGCTGCTCCATGCTAGCCTTTTACTGGCTGCTTCATGCTAGCCTTTTACTGGCTGCTTCATGCTAGCCTTTTACTGGCTGCTTCATGCTCGCCTTTTACTGGCTGCTCCATGCTAGCCTTTTACTGGCTGCTTCATGCTAGCCTTTTACTGGCTGCGGAGACCCTTTTCTGTTTGTATTGTGTTGTGCAGCAGGTTTTTATGTCTTTACATGCTCTGTTTTTGAGAGCTCTGACCCTTTACATAACAGGCAATTCTCTTTTCCGGAACCTTCTTTAGTGCTTTAAATGTTCCCAAACACTGATGCTCTCTCACAGCTGCTCATCTGCTCATCTTCCACACCCCTGAGATGAGTATGACGTTTCTTTACATCTTCTGTAAGGGGAATGATGTCATCGTTGTTCCACTCAGCTGGTTTAATAGTATTACGTGTTCCAGCTTGGTATAGAGTACAGTATATACATATGAGATGAGTAATGTAGGGTATGGTAACATTATAGCTGGTTTAACAGTATATACATATGAGATGAGTAATGTAGGGTATGGTAACATTATAGCTGGTTTAACAGTATATACATATGAGATGAGTAATGTAGGGTATATAAACATTATAGCTGGTTTAATAGTATTACGTGTTCCAGCTTGGTATAGAGTACAGTATATACATATGAGATGAGTAATGTAGGGTATGTAAACATTATAGCTGGTTTAACAGTATATACATATGAGATGAGTAATGTAGGGTAGGGTAACATTATAGTGGGTTTAACAGTATATACATATGAGATGAGTAATGTAGGGTATGGTAATGTTTTAATTACACCAGGTGGTGTAACTGCAGTAGCAGAATTACATCATGGCTTGATGTTTTAAAAACACCAGGTGGTGTAACTGCAGTAGCAGAATTACACCATGGCTTGATGTTTTAATAACACCAGGTGGTGTAACTGCAGTAGCAGAATTACACCATGACTTGATGTTTTAATAACACCAGGTGGTGTAACTGCAGTAGCAGAATTACACCATGGCTTGATGTTTTAATAACACCAGGTGGTGTAACTGCAGTAGCAGAATTACACCATGGCTTGATGTTTTAATTACACCAGGTGGTGTAACTGCAGTAGCAGAATTACTCCATGGCTTGATGTTTTAATTACACCAGGTGGTGTAACTGCAGTAGCAGAATTACACCATTGCTTGATGTTTTAATAACACCAGGTGGTGTAACTGCAGTAGCAGAATTACACCATGGCTTGATGTTTTAATAACACCAGGTGGTGTAACTGCAGTAGCAGAATTACACCATGGCTTGATGTTTTAATAACACCAGGTGGTGTAACTGCAGTAGCAGAATTACACCATGGCTTGATGTTTTAATAACACCAGGTGGTGTAACTGCAGTAGCAGAATTACACCATGGCATGATGTTTTAACAACACCAGGTGGTGTAACTGCAGTAGCAGAATTACACCATGGCTTGATCTTTTAACAACAGCCCGAGGTGTAACTGCAGTAGCAGAATTACACCATGGCTTGATGATTTAATAACACCCCGAGGTGTAACTGCAGTAGCAGAATTACACCTTGGCTTGATGATTTAATAACACCAGGTGGTGTAACTGCAGTAGCAGAATTACACCATGGCATGATGTTTTAACAACACCAGGTGTTGCCATATTTTAGCTGTCAGTCAAACTCAGAAAACGTGAAACTAAAACTTAAGTTTAGGCATTAATTCCGAATGGTTAAGATTAGCGTTAAGGTTTGGAAAAGCTTGAAAAAATACAACAAAAACCTTCCTAGCGCTAGAATTGAACACGAAACCTTTGGATTGGGAGTCTGCAGCCTAAACACCCTCCACCACTGCAGCTCATATATACATATATATGTAACATGTCTTACCGATCCTTTCCATAAGTCCACTCCAGTTTCTTCAACTGTCTTCTGACTGTGATTAGAGCAATGTTGATGTGCCATGAAGCCAGCAGATTACAGATGGCCTTTGCTGATCGCTCATCATCTTCATTCATCAGTGAGTCGATGGCTTGAATAGTCTCTCTGGAAATACAGTTGACAGCTGATGCATTGGTCCAGAGACAGGAGACAGCTGATACATTGGTCCAGAGACAGGAGACAGCTGATACATTGGTCCAGAGACAGGAGACAGCTGATACATTGGTCCAGAGCCATGCGGTATTGGCATGTTTACTACAGTATGTGCTGTAGGCTGTGTTTACTACAGTATGTATTGTAGGCTGTGTTTACTACAGTCTGTATTGTAGGCTGTGTTTACTACAGTATGTACTGTAGGCTGTGTTTACTACAGTATGTACTGTAGGCTGTGTTTACTACAGTATGTACTGTAGGCTGTGTTTACTACAGTATGTACTGTAGGCTGTGTTTACTACAGTATGTACTGTAGGCTGTGTTTACTACAGTATGTACTGTAGGCTGTGTTTACTACAGTATGTACTGTAGGCTGTGTTTACTACAGTATGTACTGTAGGCTGTGTTTACTACAGTATGTACTGTAGGCTGTGTTTACTACAGTATGTACTGTAGGCTGTGTTTACTACAGTATGTACTGTAGGCTGTGTTTACTACAGTATGTACTGTAGGCTGTGTTTACTACAGTATGTACTGTAGGCTGTGTTTACTACAGTATGTACTGTAGACTGTGTTTACTACAGTATGTACTGTAGGCTGTGTTTACTACAGTATGTACTGTAGGCTGTGTTTACTACAGTATGTACTGTAGGCTGTGTTTACTACAATATGTACTGTAGGCTATGTTTACTACAGTATGTACTGTAGGCTGTGTTTACTACAGTATGTACTGTGGGCTGTGTTTACTACAGTATGTACTGTAGACTGTGTTTACTACAGTATGTACTGTAGGCTGTGTTTACTACAGTATGTACTGTGGGCTGTGTTTACTACAGTATGTACTGTAGGCTATGTTTACTTGTCAGACAGTAGCCTAATAAACAAATGCAGGCATCTTCTATCTTCAAAGTGCTTTATATGCTTTATTATCCAAATGTTTAAAGTGTGTGTGGGTGACCTCATGCAACAGCAAAATGTCCTATAAAGCTGTACAGTACTGTATTTCTTCATCAGCATCTTTATGCTTTCGTTAATAAAATAATGATAAAAATACTCTTTCAAAATGCAGATGTTTATTTAGTTATGGATCCATAACGAATTACTATGGGAATAAATATCACTGAATTAAAGAAATATTGGAGCAAAGTTGTCTAATGAAGGTTAACAGTTTGTTGCTTTCTGGAAAATTCTAGTACAGTGCCATTATGGCTATTAGCAGCGCTATTAGCAGAACAATAGACTTGTCTATTAGCAGAACATTAGACTTGTCTATTAGCAGGGCTATTAGCAGGACAATATACGTGTCTATTAGCAGGGCTATTAGCAGGACAATATACTTGTATATCAGGACAATATACTTGTCTATTAGCAGGGCTATTAGCAGAATAGACTTGTCTATTAGCAGAACAATAGACTTGTCTATTAGAATGGCTATTATCAGGACAATATACTTGTCTATTAGCAGGGCTATTAGCAGAACAATAGACTTGTCTCTTAGCAGAACAATAGACTTGTCTATGAGCAGGGCTATTATCAGGACAATAGACTTGTCTATTAGCAGGGCTATTAGCAGAACAATAGACCTGTCTATTAGCAGGGCTATTAGCAGAACAATATACGTGTCTATTAGCAGGGCTATTAGCAGGACAATAGACCTGTCTATTAGCAGGGCTATTAGCAGGACAATAGACTTGTCTATTAGCAGGGCTTTTAGCAGGACAATATACGTGTCTATTAGCAGGGCTATTAGCAGGACAATATACGTGTCTATTAGCAGGGCTATTAGCAGGACAATATACGTGTCTATTAGCAGGGCTATTAGCAGGACAATAGACGTGTCTATTAGCAGGGCTATTAGCAGGACAATAGACTTGTCTATTAGCAGGGCTATTAGCAGAACAATAGACTTGTCTATTAGCAGGGCTATTAGCAGGACAATAGACGTGTCTATTAGCAGGGCATTTAGCAGGACAATAGACTTGCCAAGAAGGAGGGTAGGGTGACAATTCTATCGTCAAATGTATTTCTTAGTTAGGTTGGCTGTATCACAACCGTCCGTGATTGGTTGCAATTTCAGTTTAATCCACCAGAAAATACAGAACAAATAATACAACACATATTGTGGTTAAACTCAAATATACTAATTGATAAAAAAATGTGGAAGGGGACAAGTATTATTATTGTTATTGTTAACCTGTTTTTCAGGCTGTGAATTCTGCAGACAACGTTTCTAGGATGGGCTGTTAGAAGGACAATATATATTGGTCATATTGTTCATGGCTCCCGAGTGGCGCAGTGGTCTAAAGCACTGCATCACTACAGTCCCTGGTTTGAATCCAGGCTGTTTTGGCTGGCCAGGGATGTCCTTCTCTCACTCTAAAAACAGAAATAAATATTTTGGCCTTTATAAATATAATTTTAGCCTTAATTCAGATTACAATCGCTCACTTTCTTTAAAAAAACCCCGAAATAATCTCCAAAATATTGTTACATAGAGCCTAACCGTTGTGGACGACTGTTTCAGCACCGTTTCTGCTCTGACACAAGCATGGAGAAAATAAAATGTTCAATTATATTCCATTATATTATTTTTTTTTTAAACGAAACCGTCTCCAAAATATTGTTCTATATTATCAAGTTCATGGCACAGTCATATAGCCCCGACACCTACATAAAGCTCAGTGACTCACTCATTCATATCTTTGGATCAAAATAAATAAGTACCTAGGGTCCTTTTTTCAGAATTTCCGCCTGACCTACGTGTCCAAAGTAAACTGCCTGTTACTCAGGCCCAGAAGACAGCATATGCATATAATTGGGAGCATTGGATAGAAAACACTTTGAAGTTTCAAATAATTTTTAATCATGTCTGAGACTATAACATAATTGATATGGCAAGCCAAAATCCGAAGAAAAATACTCTTATAATGGAAAGCTATGGGTCCTATGTAATTCCGGCTCCCAGATTGCAATTCCTATGGCTTCCACTAGATGTCAACAGTCTTTAATCAAGGTTTAAGGCTTGTTTTTTGAAAAACAAGAAAGAATTTGGAGTTTTGTTGGAGACCACCGGAACAAATTCAGTCTTTTTGCACGCAAGGAAGAGGGAGCGCACTTATTAATTTCCTATTGAACATACTACTGTCCATATGAAATATTATCGTTTATTTACATTTTAGGGTATCTGAGGATTAGATAGAAACGTCGTTTGACTTGTTTGGACAAAGTTTAGCGGTAGCTTTTTGGATACCTTTGTCTGCATGTTGAACGAGTGGATTACTCAAATTGATGGCGCCAACTAAACTGACTTTTTGGGATATCAAAAAATATTTTATCTAACAAAACGACCATTCATGTTGTAGCTGGGACCCGTGGGATTGCTAAAAAGAAGAAGATTTTCAAAAGTAAGTGATTTATTTAATCGCTATTTATGATTTTGTGAAGCCTGTGCTGGTGACAAATATGTTGATGTGGGGCGCCATCCTCAGACAATTGCATGGTATGCTTTCGCTGTAAAGCCTATTGTAAATTGGACAACGCAGTTAGATTAACAATAATTTAAGCTTTTAAATGATATAAGATACTTTTATGTTAATGAATGTTTAATATTACGATTGTTTATTTGAATTGCGCCCTCCAACGTCACCGGATGTTGTCGACTGGTGTCCCACTAGCGGGACGCCTAGCCTTATTAATAAAGAAATGTTTTGGTTATCCTGATCTGGACACCATGTACAGTATTATAATAGCCCATTATGGACTGTTAGCGGGACAATATACCTTTACCAACACTTCTCTGTATTTTAATGCTTTGTGGATGGGGCTTCCTGATTGGATGGGGCCTCCTGATTGGATGGGGCCTCAGGAGTGGCACAGCAGTCTAAGACACTACATCACAGTGTAAAATGCATTGCTACAGATGCAGGTTTGATACCTGTGGAGGTTGCAGGTTTGATACCTGGGAGACCCGTAATTATTGGCGGTCACGTCATTGAACCATTTTGTTGTTGTTGATATACTGTAGGCCTATCGTAGGCGACATGAGTCTCACTAGTGTTGGGTAATGTTCTGTAAAGGGAATCGCGGTCAACAACATTCAGTGAAATTGGAGGGTGCGCAATTCAAATAAATAATCGTAATATTAAAAGTGGTGTAGGTCTTATTTATTTAAAGAGCATATTGAAGTTAGAAGCAATAGGATTTGAAGCAATAGCCTACCTGCTGTAGTCAACTATTTTAGCACAGTTTCACACTGCTCTGAGACAAGCACGTGGACTGGTCTTGATTAATCTATGACATTTACATTTTCATTGAATCTCTGTTTGGGTTTTGGTTAGACTACAATTAGGGTGTGGAAATGTTATGCTCTTAATACTGTAGCCTACTACCGACCGTCACGTTGCACAGCGCCATATTGTCCGTTCCATCCTAACGGAAACCCAGAGGATTTTTCATTTTTCTTGAAATAGAAACAGTATAATTTTTATAAAATGAATTAAGCAACATTTATTAAAATCAGTCCGATAAACTATGTTATTGCAAAAAAAGGTTTTAAATTCTCTAGTACAGCCACTATTGAAGGCTATCGAATGATTCTCAAAGATACCTTCTGGTGGTCAAACTAGCACTAACTAGCATTAATGGTAACAGTGGCTGACACTTAAATAATAGAAGCTGTGCTGCAGTACGCTGCAACATTTAAAGGAGGAACCACTGTACGCTACATGGCCAAAGGTATGTGGACACCCCTTCATAAAGTTGGTGCTGTCTTTTCAATGATATTACCTTCTAACCTTGTTAAAGGAAAACAACCTTGAATCATGACTCATCATCCTTCTCTACAGGGGAAATGACATTACCTTCTAACCTTGTTAAAGGAAAACAACCTTGAATCATGACTCATCATCCTTCTCTACAGGGGAAATGACATTACCTTCTAACCTTGTTAAAGGAAAACAACCTTGAATCATGACTCATCATCCTTCTCTACAGGGGAAATGACATTACCTTCTAACCTTCTTAAAGGAAAACAACCTTGAATCATGACTCATCATCCTTCTCTACAGGGGAAATGATATTACCTTCTAACCTTGTTAAAGGGAAACAACCTTGAATCATGACTCATCATCCTTCTCTACAGGGGAAATGACATTACCTTCTAACCTTGTTAAAGGAAAACAACCTTGAATCATGACTCATCATCCTTCTCTACAGGGGAAATGGAAGCTCATCCATAGTCCGCAGCTCATCAGTCCCATCGTCCTCTGAAAGGAGCATTAAACATGACAGCTGCTGAGATCTTATTAGCCTTCCTATTAGGAGGCACAGCCTTATAATAATAATAATAATAATAATAATAATCAGGCAAACTAAGCCAAAAACACATGCTGCAGCCCAGCCACCGCTGCAACCCCAACTTCCAAACAGGGATTCCAACCAAGTTGCAAGCATCCACTCTGGTTTTGGGGGATTTTTCTTAGCAGCAGTGGTGAGATCAGTCACATTAGAAGAGTGATCTGGGAGAACAAAAATACAACATTCATCCCCAATGATTACACAATTACCATTACCATGACCTGCCAGAAGATAGTCAAGAGCCTCTCTGTTTTGCAGAGATAACTTTAGCAATTCTTTTAGTTCCCCATTCAATTGTTCCTGGGCATTTCTACTTGCATTGCCAAAGTTCTCTATGTGTCTAGAGATGTCATGAATTTGGTCTCGGGCACATACAACTCCATACCCAGAGAAAAACACAGCAAAGAACCTGGAGGCAGGTGCCTGAGTGTGAGTAATGTCAGCTGGAGACCTCTTTATCTCTCCTCATTCCAGGAAGTTTGTAGTCTTTAAACAGAGCCATCAGATCCCTCTGATTATTTGGAACGGTTCTCATAGCTGTCACCACAAACCCAACAGTACAAGTACCTCCCCAGTTCTCATAGCTGTCACCACAAACCCAACAGTACAAGTACCTCCCCAGTTCTCATAGCTGTCACCACAAACCCAACAGTACAAGTACCTCCCCAGTTCTCATAGCTGTCACCACAAACCCAACAGTACAAGTACCTCCCCAGTTCTCATAGCTGTCAGCACAAACCCAACAGTACAAGTACCTCCCCAGTTCTCATAGCTGTCAGCACAAACCCAACAGTACAAGTACCTCCCCAGTTCGAGGGCAGGCTATAGTAAGCCATCTTCCCACACAGCCAATAGGTGCCATGTGGGGCTCCTCTCAGAGTTGTGCTATGTTTGTCAACCCACATTTTAAATGGTTCCTTATCTGCCTGACCATTCTCCTGTATTACTGTTAAATTGCAAGCATTTGATCCATTAAGATTCATAATACAATTACATTGCAATTCACCCAAATGGTGATCTCCATATCCTCTAACACACCAAGGGGCAGTCATCACCCCAGCCAATGAAATGGGCGGGATTGAGACATTACCAGGCCTCAGGTAATAGGATACGTGGGGTTGATTATATACCTTAACATTGCTGGTCATAGTCTGAAAAGGAATTTTTCCTGCCAATGCTATAATAAAGTTCACTCCTATTGGGACTCCCATAAGGGGCAGGCCTGCCCCTACCTCAACCGGACCCATCCCACACACCCAACAGTCCTTTTCTTTGGATGTTAGGTTGGCAACCATTTCTGCTCGAGATAAGAACGAATTGTCCTCTTGTTTTTGAGTTCCCAGCAGGGCTGTCCTTCTACGATGACCATCTACTTCTAGGCCATTACTACAGGTCTGCATTGGTGCCTCTTGCTCAGGACTCCTTTTGTCATTACCATCTACTTCTGGGCCACTACTACAGGCCTGTGTTAGTCCTTTATGCTCAGGACTCCTTCTGTTATTACCATCTACTTCTGGGCCACTACTCCGGGCCTGCGTTGGTCCTTTATGCTCAGGACTCCTTCTGTCATTACCATCTACTTCTGGGCCACTACTCCGGGCCTGTGTTAGTCCTTTATGCTCAGGACTCCTTCTGTCATTACCATCTACTTCTGGGCCACTACTCCAGGCCTGCGTTGGTTCCTTTGGCTCAGGACTCCATCTGTTATTACCATCTACTTCTGGGCCACTACTCCGGGCCTGCGTTGGTCCTTTTGGCTCAGGACTCCATCTGTTATTACCATCTACTTCTGGGCCATTACTACAGGCCTGCGTTGGTCCTTTTGGCTCAGGACTCCATCTGTTATTACCATCTACTTCTGGGCCACTACTACAGGCCTGCATTGGCCCCTTTGGCTCGGGACTTATCTCTCCCTCTGTCAGTTTTCCCACAAGAGGACAACCTACTGTTCTTATTAGCACTGCACCACCGGCACCACCGGACCTGGTGAGACCCCATCTTCTTCTGGATCAGGAACTCGTCTGAAGTGCGACAGGTGGGTCCAGGTATCTCTCTCAGCAACCTTTACCACAGTGGGGGAGGTGGGTCCAGGTATCTCTCTCAGCAACCTTTACCACAGTGGGGGGTCCAGGTATCTCTCTCAGCAACCTTTACCACAGTGGGGTGTCCAGGTATATCTCTCAGCAACCGTTACCACAGTGGGGGAGCGGGGTCCTGGTCTTGCGTCACTGCAGTACCTGGTTTGAATCCAGGCTACATGACTGGGAGTCCCATAGGGTGGCGCACAATTGGCCCAGCGTCGTCAAGGTTTGGCCGGGGTAGGTCGTCAATGTTAATAAGAATTTGTTCTGTCTTACCTAGTTAAAAAAAAAGTGAAATAAAAATAAAATACCTTCCACTAGATGGCAGTAAACACCTGCTGCAACCTGACTTTACAGCAGTATCATTACGATATAATAATCTAAACTGATCTGAGATCAGCTCTCCTATGAATACTGTCACAGGTTTACAGCAGTATCATTATGATATAAAAAGCTAAACTGATCTGAGATCAGCTCTCCTATGAATACTGTCACAGGTTTACAGCAGTATCATTATGATATAAAAAGCTAAACTGATCTGAGATCAGCTCTCCTATGAATACTGTCACAGGTTTACAGCAGCTGACAGTTGCAACTTCATCGATACTAACTCAAACTGACTTGGTTTAAATAAAGACAATATCTGTAAAGATAAAAAAGTATAAGGTTAAGTATTTCTGAACAATAATTTATTCATAAGGATAGAGTATGGGAATTAATACAAGAAATTAGATATTACTAGTTAGTAGAACTGTTACTTGAGCTGAGTTGCTGACAGACAGCAGTTTTCAAAGTGTAAACTAATCAGTAGGCCGACATGTTATCAGTAAAACGGCTGGTAAAGATGGTGGAGGAGCTTTTCAATTATCTCAGGGTTTCTCAATCCTTTTGTTCTTACCTGTCATGCTTTACAAAAATCGGACCCAGAAGCAGACCAGGACGAGGTGAGTATGAAGATGGTGAGAATTTATTTAAATGATGAGAACGTGGAGGTAGATAGTTCCGGGTGGCGGAGCGGGCAGCGGAGGTGGGTTGATGGGAGTGGATGAGCAGATCCAAAGGATAGAAAAAAACACTAGCGACGAGCAGACAGGGATGGGTGATGGGTTCCGGGGAAATGGCTGTAGATAGAACAAAACGGAGGTCAGTTAAAGGCAAGCAGATGTACAAAACAATAAAACAAAACAAAACAAACTCTATAACTTGGAGACTGGTTCGTGGGCAAAACATACTGGTCATGGCTAACGATCCGGCAGGGAATGGATGTCAGGTCCGAGCTTATGAAGTGAAGAGGTGATGATCAGGACCAGGTGTGCAGATAGCTGATGGGATACAGGTGCGGGTACTCAGAGATCCCAACTGGCTACATTGCCCGGCAACCAGACAGGGTGCGTTCCAGGACGCCGAAAACAACACTCCAGGAACGAACACAGGCAAAAACAGACTCAGGAAACGGGATTCGTGACATTACCAGCACTTACACACCTGATTCAAATAATCAGCAAATATTTGAAGACAGTTTAATATTTGAGGCATACAATTGAACACTCTCAAATTAAAACCTTTTGGGTTTGGTAGACCTGTTAACAATTATTATAGGCCTACAGTAATTCATATTTTGGAGAGAAAAATACACAACTAAACCTGGTTTCGAGTAAATTATAAGTTTAGCTAAAGTAATGTAAGAGAGATGTCTCGAAGAAGGACTATAAAATAAATTGAAGCAAGATGCGGCACAATGTCATGATTTACTGCTGTCGCATGAAGCTGACTGTTAGCTCCACCCTCTGGTTACTGTTGTTATATGAAGGGGTGACGCCTTGACTGCAGTTGAAACTGAAAACAGAAAGTATCTGCACAGGGCCATTTTGAGATGACAGAGCATCTCATAGTTTAATCTCTAAACTGCAACGCAGTTTCCAAGTAAAGTGAGTATTTCAGGTTAATAATCTAGAATAAAGTAGAGGGAACATGTGGAATACAGTAAACTAGTGTGGGAGTGCTGCTGAGTCATTACTACCATGTGGTGCCTTTTCTGTCCACAGGAAATATCAGTTCTTATTTACTGAAAGCTGAAAAAAATAATTCTCTCTACTATTATTCTGACATATCACATTCTTAAAATAAAGTGGTGATCCTAACTGACCTAAAACAAGGACTTTTTACGAGGATTAAATGTCAGGAATTGAGAAAAACTGAGTTTAAATGTATTTGGCTCAGGTGTATTACTGCTCTAGGGATGTAATTATTGTTTGGAAAAACTTATTTACTATTATGTATTGATTTTCCCCTTAATTTTTTTTCACTATTTAGGTGATGCGCAATGCAGAGAACACTGAAGAGGAATTATCATTTAATTACCACGATTAATTATTGTAATGTTTGTTTATGTGTCAATTAACCACATAAGGGATGGGTTGCCAGTTGGCGATTTGACACAAAAATAAAGTTTTCATTCACTCATTTGTTCATTCATTTTTCATTCATATATTTCCATTTAAGATTTTCTATATCCCCCTAATATCACTTTCCACCCGGTTAGTTTGTTGTAATTCCTAGAGCAGAACGGAGAACACCACCGGGTTCGTACAAGTCTCAGCTTACATTATGGGCGATATCGGAGGATGAGGTGGATTGAGACACATCTCCAGTTTAAACAGACAGATGTTGATGTGTATATTATGTACATTACATCTCAGTGGGGTGGTCCATCTTAAACAGACAGATGTTGATGGGGATTTGTTTATTATGTACATTACATCTCAGTGGGGGTGTGACCATTGTAGGCTAAGGGTTTAAAATGAAGACGGCCTGGTCTCAAAAATCCCCCAAAGGCTCTGTAAAAAACAGACATCTCCAGCTTAAACAGACATCTCTAATTTAAACAGACATCTCTAGTTTAAACAGACATCTCCAGCTTAAACAGACATCTCCATCTTAAACAGACATCTCCAGCTTAAACAGACATCTCTAACTTAAACAGACATCTCTAACTTAAACAGACATCTCCAGTTTAAACAGACATCTCTAGTTTAAACAGACATCTCTAACTTAAACAGACATCTCCAGCTTAAACAGACATCTCTAACTTAAACAGACATCTCTAACTTAAACAGACATCTCTAACCTAAACAGACATCTCTAACTTAAACAGACAGATGTTGATGGGGATTTGTTTATTATGTTATTTACATCTCAGCGGGGGTGCGACCATTCTAGGCTAAGGGTTTAAAATGAGGATGGCCTGGTCTCAAAAATCCCCCAAAGGCTCTTTTAAAAAAGGACCAGTTTAGCCTTTTAGATCATTATGAATCAGATTACATGGAGAGGGGGACCTGATCCTAGATCATAATGAATCAGATTACATGGAGAGGGGGACCTGATCCTAGATCAGAATGAATCAGATTACATGGAGAGAGGGACCTGATCCTAGATCATAAGGAATCAGATTACATGGAGAGGGGGCCTGATCCTAGATCATAATGAATCAGATTACATGGAGAGGGGGACCTGATCCTAGATCATAATGAATCAGATTACATGGAGAGGGGGACCTGATCCTAGATCAGAATGAATCAGATTACATGGAGAGAGGGACCTGATCCTAGATCATAAGGAATCAGATTACATGGAGAGGGGGCCTGATCCTAGATCATAATGAATCAGATTACATGGAGAGGGGGACCTGATCCTAGATCATAATGAATCAGATTACATGGAGAGGGGGACCTGATCCTAGATCATAATGAATCAGATTACATGGAGAGAGGGACCTGATCCTAGATCATAATGAATCAGATTCCATGGAGAGGGGGACCTGATCCTAGATCATAATGAATCAGATTACATGGAGAGAGGGACCTGATCCTAGATCATAATGAATCAGATTACATGGACAGGGGGACCTGATCCTAGATCAGCACTCCTCCTCTGAGACACTTCCCAGAAGTCACCAGGACCAAGAAACCAAACACTTACTGTTGTAAAGTCTAGTTACAGCAGGTGTTTACTGCCATCTAGTGGAATATACCAATAAAACACTTTTTAATCAGGGTGGGGAGGCGGCTGAGCTGAAACAGAAAGTAAAGTTGTTATTTTGTACAGGATCCATGGTGAGATGACAGAGCAGAAAACACTGTATGAAGAGAAGTACAAATAAAGTATTTGTGAACAATAAAGGACAGAGTAAGAGAATAAATACCTGGAATGACATATTATTACTAGTTAGTAGATCTCACAGAGTTCTGTCATCATTATTTTACCATACACCATGACGTCAGAATTGACAATATTTCCTCATAT
This sequence comes from Salvelinus namaycush, assembly GCF_016432855.1. NCBI lineage: Eukaryota > Metazoa > Chordata > Actinopteri > Salmoniformes > Salmonidae > Salvelinus > Salvelinus namaycush. Next base: position 132,272 of record NW_024061107.1, on the reverse strand, counting down.
GAAAGTGAAAGTAAGGGTGTGGTCTACGCCTTTATAAAAGGACTGTTGAAACTGTAGCGCACATTTCCCGACAACATTAGAAGCAGGATAAATGTGTTGATTTGAAGGACAGACGGGCAGACTCTGGTAAGTCTTGGCTACATATAACTATTATAAAGTTAGGTCGTAGTCAGACATTCAATAGACAGAGTAGGCTTGAGATATGATTCTTTATCATGCTGACCAACCTGGACCCGTTTTACACGATGGAATTTAGACTTAACGTTGGGAACACATGATACATGGGTAAACGATAATTAACAAAATACAAAGTTGAGTAAACGCTATTTTACAAATTAAAAGGTGCTTCCGCGCGTCTACCCTCCACCACATCCCCGTTGATGCGGTGTGCAGCGTAGAGTGTATAGTCATTTAGACTCTATGGGCCAGATGGCCAGTTGGTGAGGGCCACAGCAGAGTCATTTAGTCTCTATGGGCCAGATGGCCAGTTGGTGAGGGCCACAGCATAGTCCTTTAGTCTCTATGGGCCAGATGGCCAGTTGGTGAGGGCCACAGCATAGTCCTTTAGTCTCTATGGGCCAGGTGGCCAGTTGGTGAGGGCCACAGCATAGTCCTTTAGTCTCTATGGGCCAGGTGGCCAGTTGGTGAGGGCCACAGCATAGTCCTTTAGTCTCTATGGGCCAGGTGGCCAGTTGGTGAGGGCCACAGCATAGTCCTTTAGTCTCTATGGACCAGATGGCCAGTTGGTGAGGGCCACAGCATAGTCCTTTAGTCTCTATGGGCCAGATGGCCAGTTGGTGAGGGCCACAGCATAGTCCTTTAGTCTCTATGGGCCAGATGGCCAGCTGGTGAGGGCCACAGCATAGTCCTTTAGTCTCTATGGGCCAGATGGCCAGTTGGTGAGGGCCACAGCATAGTCCTTTAGTCTCCATGGGCCAGATGGCCAGTTGGTGAGGGCCACAGCATAGTCCTTTAGTCTCTATGGACCAGGTGGCCAGTTGGTGAGGGCCACAGCATAGTCCTTTAGTCTCCATGGGCCAGATGGCCAGTTGGTGAGGGCCACAGCATGGGGAAAGAAACGGTTCAGATGGGGGTCTATAACATCAATCACATACTCCTCAAGATGAGGCTCATGATTAATAAGTTATATACCTTTTTATCTTTACATATATTGTCTTTATTTAAACCAAGGTAGTTTGAGTTAGTAGCGATGAAGTTGCAACTGTCAGCTGCTGTAAACATGTGACAGTATTCATAGGAGAGCTGATCTCAGATCAGTTTATCTTTTTATATCATAATGATTCTGCTGTAAACCTGTGACAGTATTCATAGGAGAGCTGATCTCAGATCAGTTTAGCTTTTTATATCATAATGATACTGCTGTAAACCTGTGACAGTATTCATAGGAGAGCTGATCTCAGATCAGTTTATCTTTTTATATCATAATGATTCTGCTGTAAAGTCAGGTTACAGCAGGTGTTTACTGCCATCTAGTGGAATATATTGTAATGAAACAGCAGGGAGCAGGTCTCGAATCCTCGACCTCGGCGCGCTATCGACTGTGAAGTTTGGTCATGGTCAAGCGGCAGAGTCGATTTCCGCGCTTATAGACCCAGGGTCGTTACAATATTTTATTTTTATTTAACTTTTTTTTTTAACTAGGTAAGTCAGAAGAAATTCTTATTAACATTGACGACCTACCCCAGCCAAACTTTGACGCCGCTGGGCCAATTGTGCGCCACCCTATGGGACTCCCAATCATGCAGCCTGGATTCTAACCAGGTACTGCAGTGACGCAAGAGGCGGGACTCTGCACCACTCGGGATGCGGCTGAGCTGAAACAGAAAGTAAAGTTGTTATTTTGTACAAGATCCATGGTGAGACAAGAGCAGAAAACACTACATGGAGATGACTGACAAATAAGTAAGTATTTCTGAACAATAATCTATTCTAATGAACAGAGTAAGAGAATGAATACCTGGAATGAGATATTACTAGTTAGTAGAACTGCTACTTGAGCTGAGTTGCTGACAGACAGCAGTTTTCAAAGTGTAAACTAATCAGTAGGCCTACATGTTATCAGTAAAACGTCTGGTAAAGATGGTGGAGGAGCTTTTCAATTATATGGTTTTATATTTATCTCAGGGTATCTCATTTGACACGATTTGACACAAAAATAAAATTTCATTCAATCATTCATTTGTTCATTCATTTTTCATTCATATTATTTAATTTAAGTTTTTCTGTGTCCCCCTAATATCACTTTCCACCCTGTTAGTTTGTTATAATTCCTAGAGCAAAACGGAGAACACCATCGTGTTCATGAGAGTTTCAGCTTTCCACAGAGGGGTCATATTAGTGTGTAGCCCAAACTGTTTAGACGCTACAGACAGACGTTACCAGAAGAGACGGTACTGACTTCAGACGAGGCTTGTGGGCGTCCTAGAGCAAAACGGAGAACACCATCATAATGAATCAGATAACATGGACGAGGGGAACTGATCCTAGATCATAATGAATCAGATTACACGGACAGGGGGACCTGATCCTAGATCATAATGAATCAGATTACATGGAGAGGGAGGAACTGATCCTAGATCAACTCTGAGACACTTCCTTTATGAATAAGGGCCCAGGAGTCACCAGGACCAAGAAACCAAACACATACTGACCACGTTTACATCGCACGGTATTCCGGACAATAGCTCATATCCCGCTTAAGGTCTTATTCGGGATAAGCTGTTTACATACATCTCTGATATCCCGTTTCACTAGTATCCATGAACACACAGACTATTCCTAATTGAAGTTCATATGGGTTAAACGGAATATGAAGTGAAATCTGGACACTGACTGTAGGCCTATAATATAATATTAACTGAAATCTGGACACTGACTGTAGGCCTATAATCTAATGTAATGCGAACTGCAGAATTATGCATTTCTTGCATTTAAATGAAACAACAAATGTTAATTTAGGGGTGGGGAAATATGATTTATTTTCTCTTGAGACAATGTGAATGAGAGTGTAAGGTGTTATCTCTGACACTATGATGCAAGCAGACAGTATCTCTTGAGATAATGTGAATGAGAGTGTAAGGTGTTATCTCTGACACTATGATGCAAGCAGACAGTATCTCTTGAGATAATGTGAATGAGAGTGTGAGGTGTTATCTCTGACACTATGATGCAAGCAGACAGTATCTCTTGAGATAATGTGAATGAGAGTGTAAGGTGTTATCTCTGACACTATGATGCAAGCAGACAGTATCTCTTGAGATAATGTGAATGAGAGTGTAAGGTGTTATCTCTGACACTATGATCCAAGCAGACAGTATCTCTTGAGATAATGAGAATGAGAGTGTAAGGTGTTATCTCTGACACTATGATCCAAGCAGACAGTATCTCTTGAGATAATGAGAATGAGAGTGTAAGGTGTTATCTCTGACACTATGATCCAAGCAGACAGTATCTCTTGAGATAATGTGAATGAGAGTGTAAGGTGTTATCTCTGACACTATGATGCAAGTAGACAGTATTTTCAACCTGATCAGAAACGTGTTTCATTGTTTTCTCAGCTTTTAATTTCCTTAAAACCGTTCAAACTGATGACATTTGGACATTTTGCACAGGACCAATCTTTCCACTATTTTGGAGTTATTGCGTTTTCTCCCGGTCCCTAAACGAAACGGTCAATTTACCAGTGTTAACTAGATTACTAATTTATTCATTCTATCAATGTAAAACATGATTCTGGTCAGCACTACTTTATTTAGAAGAGAAGCTGCAACAAAAAAAATTGCCAGTAGGCTATATGGTCCAGTACAGAGTATCAGATAAATACATTATTACAGTGGATCAAACTACACAGGTAGCCTACTTTAAGAAATGATTTTTGACAATCAGATGAAAACATCATCACACAACACACATCATATGTGAAACAGCCTGAGCAGACAGCAGAAACAACAAAACATGGGATAAGATGTGATGAGAACATCATCACACAACACATATGATATGTGAAACAGCCTGAGTAGACAGCAGAAACAACAGTACATGGGATAAGATGTGTACATGCATCAACTCAAACACATAATACATCAGAGTATCCCGAATAATAACAGGATATTGGTGTGCATGTAAACGTGGTCACTGTTGTTGTCGAGTTACTACAGGTGTTTACTGCCATCTAGTGGAGACACCAATAAAACACTATTATCAGGGTGGAACAGAAAGTCAATTTGTTATTTTGTAAAGGATCCATTTTGAGAAACACTACTGAAAAATAAAGTAAGTATTTATGAACAATAATTTATTCTAATGGACAGAGTAAGAGAATGAATACCTGGAATGAGATATTACTAGTTAGTAGAACTGCTACTTGAGCTGAGTTGCTGACAGACAGCAGTTGTCAAAGTGTAAACTAATCTGTAGCCCTACATGTTATCAGGTAGACTATTTAAATTGTCTTCATGGAGGCAACTATTTTACAACCCTTTTTCCAAAGCGGGGCAGCAGGTAGCCTAGTGGTTAGAGCATTGGGCCAGTAACCAAATCCCAGAGCAGAAAAAGTAAACCTCTATCTTTCTGCGCCTGAACAAGGCACTTAACCCAATGTTCCTAGGCTGTCATTGTCAGTTAAATTTGTTCTTAACTGACTTCCTTACTTAAATAGAAAAAAACACATTAAAGATCTAGAACTGATGCACATCCAAAAAAGAGGTGACAAAGCACAAGAAAACAACTTTATGTTCTCTAGAAATAAGGTGACAAAGCACAGGAAAACTACTTTAGGGGCTCTAGGGATAAGATGACAAAACACAGGAAAACTACTTTAGGGAATCTAGAGATATGGTGACAAAGCACAGGAAAACTACTTTAGGGGCTCTAGAGATATGGTGACAAAACACAGGAAAACTACTTTAGGTTCTCTAGAGATATGGTGACAAAGCACAGGAAAACTACTTTAGGGGCTCTAGAGATAAGGTGACAAAACACAGGAAAACTACTTTAGGGGCTCTAGAGATATGGTGACAAAGCACAGGATAACTACTTTAGGTTCTCTAGAGATATGGTGACAAAGCACAGGAAAACTACTTTAGGAGCTCTAGAGATAAGGTGACAAAGCACAAGATAACTATTTTAGGTTCTCTAGAAATAAGGTGACAAAGCACAGGATAACTACTTTAGGTTCTCTAGAAATAAGGTGACAAAGCACAGGAAAACTACTTTAGGGGCTCTAGAGATAAGGTGACAAAGCACAGGAAAACTACTTTAGGGGCTCTAGAGATATGGTGACAAAGCACAGGAAAACAACTTTAGGTTCTCTAGAGATAAGGTGACAAAACACAGGAAAACTACTTTAGGAGCTCTAGAGATATGGTGACAAAGCACAGGAAAACTACTTTAGGGGCTCAAGAGATATGGTGACAAAGCACAGGAAAACTACTTTAGGGGCTCTAGAGATAAGGTGACGAAGCACAGGAAAACTACTTTAGGGGCTCTAGAGATAAGGTGACAAAACACAGGAAAACTACTTTAGGGGCTCTAGAGATAAGGTGACGAAGCACAGGAAAACTACTTTAGGGGCTCTAGAGATAAGGTGACAAAACACAGGAAAACTACTTTAGGGGCTCTAGAGATAAGGTGACAAGGCACAGGAAAACTACTTTAGGGGCTCTAGAGATAAGGTGACAAAACACAGGAAAACTACTTTAGGGGCTCTAGAGATAAGGTGACGAAGCACAGGAAAACTACTTTAGGGGCTCTAGAGATAAGGTGACAAAACACAGGAAAACTACTTTAGGAGCTGTAGAGATATGGTGACAAAGCACAGGAAAACTACTTTAGGAGTTCTAGAGATATGGTGACAAAGCACAGGAAAACTACTTTAGGTTCTCTAGAGATATGGTGACAAAGCACAGGAAAACTACTTTAGGTTCTCTAGAGATATGGTGACAAAGCACAGGAAAACTACTTTAGGTTCTCTAGAGATATGGTGACAAAGCACAGGAAAACTACTTTAGGGGCTCTAGAGATAAGGTGACAAAACACAGGAAAACTACTTTAGGAGCTGTAGAGATATGGTGACAAAGCACAGGAAAACTACTTTAGGAGTTCTAGAGATATGGTGACAAAGCACAGGAAAACTACTTTAGGTTCTCTAGAGATATGGTGACAAAGCACAGGAAAACTACTTTAGGTTCTCTAGAAATAAGGTGACAAAACACAGGAAAACTACTTTAGGGGCTCTAGAGATAAGGTGACAAAGCACAGGAAAACTACTTTAGGGGCTCTAGAGATAAGGTGACAAAACACAGGAAAACTACTTTAGGGGCTCTAGAGATAAGGTGACAAAGCACAGGAAAACTACTTTAGGTTCTCTAGAGAAGGTGACAAAACACAGGAAAACTACTTTATGTTCTCTAGAGATATGGTGACAAAACACAGGAAAACTTCTTAAGTCGCTCTAGAGATAAGGTGACAAAGCACAGGAAAACTACTTTAGGGGCTCTAGAGATAAGGTGACAAAACACAGGAAAACTACTTTAGGGGCTCTAGAGATAAGGTGACAAAACACAGGAAAACTACTTTAGGGGCTCTAGAGATAAGGTGACAAAACACAGGAAAACTACTTTAGGGGCTCTAGAGATAAGGTGACAAAGCACAGGAAAACTACTTTAGGATCTCTAGATATAAGGTGACAAAACACAGGAAAACTACTTTGGGGGCTCTAGAGATAAGGTGACAAAACACAGGAAAACTACTTTAGGGGCTCTAGAGATAAGGTGACAAAACACAGGAAAACTACTTTAGGGGCTCTAGAGAAGGTGACAAAACACAGGAAAACTACTTTAGGGGCTCTAGAGATAAGGTGACAAAACACAGGAAAACTACTTTAGGGGCTCTAGAGATATGGTGACAAAGCACAGGAAAACTACTTTAGGGGCTCTAGAGATATGGTGACAAAGCACAGGAAAACTACTTCAGGGACTCTAGAGATAAGGTGACAAAACACAGGAAAACTACTTTAGGGGCTCTAGAGATAAGGTGACAAAGCACAGGAAAACTACTTTAGGAGTTCTAGAGATATGGTGACAAAGCACAGGAAAACTACTTTAGGGGCTCTAGAGATAAGGTGACAAAGCACAGGAAAACTACTTTAGGGGCTCTAGAGATAAGGTGACAAAACACAGGAAAACTACTTTAGGGGCTCTAGAGATATGGTGACAAAGCACAGGAAAACTACTTCAGGGGCTCTAGAGATATGGTGACAAAGCACAGGAAAACAACGTTAGGTTCTCTAGAGATAAGGTGACAAAACACAGGAAAACTACTTTAGGAGCTCTAGAGATATGGTGACAAAGCACAGGAAAACTACTTTAGGGGCTCTAGAGATATGGTGACAAAGCACAGGAAAACTACTTTAGGGGCTCTAGAGATAAGGTGACAAAACACAGGAAAACTACTTTAGGGGCTCTAGAGATAAGGTGACAAAGCACAGGAAAACTACTTTAGGGGCTCTAGAGATATGGTGACAAAGCACAGGAAAACTACTTTAGGGGCTCTAGAGATAAGGTGACAAAACACAGGAAAACTACTTTAGGGGCTCTAGAGATAAGGTGACAATACACACGAAAACTACTTTAGGAGCTCTAGAGATATGGTGACAAAGCACAGGAAAACTACTTTAGGAGCTCTAGAGATATGGTGACAAAGCACAGGAAAACTACTTTAGGTTCTCTAGAGATATGGTGACAAAGCACAGGAAAACTACTTTAGGTTCTCTAGAGATATGGTGACAAAACACAGGAAAACGACTTTAGTCGCTCTAGAGATAAGGTGACAAAACACAGGAAAACTACTTTAGGGGCTCTAGAGATAAGGTGACAAAGCACAGGAAAACTACTTTAGGGGCTCTAGAGATAAGGTGACAAAGCACAGGAAAACTACTTTAGGGGCTCTAGAGATATGGTGACAAAGCACAGGAAAACTACTTTAGGGGCTCTAGAGATAAGGTGACAAAACACAGGAAAACTACTTTGGGGGCTCTAGAGATAAGGTGACAAAACACAGGAAAACTACTTTAGGGGCTCTAGAGATAAGGTGACAAAACACAGGAAAACTACTTTAGGGGCTCTAGAGAAGGTGACAAAACACAGGAAAACTACTTTAGGGGCTCTAGAGATAAGGTGACAAAACACAGGAAAGCTACTTTAGGGGCTCTAGAGATATGGTGACAAAGCACAGGAAAACTACTTTAGGGGCTCTAGAGATATGGTGACAAAGCACAGGAAAACTACTTCAGGGACTCTAGAGATAAGGTGACAAAACACAGGAAAACTACTTTAGGGGCTCTAGAGATAAGGTGACAAAGCACAGGAAAACTACTTTAGGAGCTCTAGAGATATGGTGACAAAGCACAGGAAAACTACTTTAGGGGCTCTAGAGATAAGGTGACAAAGCACAGGAAAACTACTTTAGGGGCTCTAGAGATAAGGTGACAAAACACAGGAAAACTACTTTAGGGGCTCTAGAGATATGGTGACAAAGCACAGGAAAACTACTTCAGGGGCTCTAGAGATATGGTGACAAAGCACAGGAAAACAACGTTAGGTTCTCTAGAGATAAGGTGACAAAACACAGGAAAACTACTTTAGGAGCTCTAGAGATATGGTGACAAAGCACAGGAAAACTACTTTAGGGGCTCTAGAGATATGGTGACAAAGCACAGGAAAACTACTTTAGGGGCTCTAGAGATAAGGTGACAAAACACAGGAAAACTACTTTAGGGGCTCTAGAGATAAGGTGACAAAGCACAGGAAAACTACTTTAGGGGCTCTAGAGATATGGTGACAAAGCACAGGAAAACTACTTTAGGGGCTCTAGAGATAAGGTGACAAAACACAGGAAAACTACTTTAGGGGCTCTAGAGATAAGGTGACAATACACACGAAAACTACTTTAGGAGCTCTAGAGATATGGTGACAAAGCACAGGAAAACTACTTTAGGAGCTCTAGAGATATGGTGACAAAGCACAGGAAAACTACTTCAGGTTCTCTAGAGATATGGTGACAAAGCACAGGAAAACTACTTTAGGTTCTCTAGAAATAAGGTGACAAAACACAGGAAAACGACTTTAGTCGCTCTAGAGATAAGGTGACAAAACACAGGAAAACTACTTTAGGGGCTCTAGAGATAAGGTGACAAAGCACAGGAAAACTACTTTAGGGGCTCTAGAGATAAGGTGACAAAGATCAGGAAAACTACTTTAGGGGCTCTAGAGATAAGGTGACAAAGCACAGGAAAACTACTTTAGGGGCTCTAGAGATAAGGTGACAAAGCACAGGAAAACTACTTTAGGGGCTCTAGAGATAAGGTGACAAAACACAGGAAAACTACTTTAGGGGCTCTAGAGATAAGGTGACAAAACACAGGAAAACTACTTTATGTTCTCTAGAGATATGGTGACAAAACACAGGAAAACGACTTTAGTCGCTCTAGAGATAAGGTGACAAAACACAGGAAAACTACTTTAGGGGCTCTAGAGATAAGGTGACAAAGCACAGGAAAACTACTTTAGGGGCTCTAGAGATAAGGTGACAAAGCACAGGAAAACTACTTTAGGGGCTCTAGAGATAAGGTGACAAAGATCAGGAAAACTACTTTAGGGGCTCTAGAGATAAGGTGACAAAGATCAGGAAAACTACTTTAGGGGCTCTAGAGATAAGGTGACAAAGCACAGGAAAACTACTTTAGGGGCTCTAGAGATAAGGTGACAAAGCACAGGAAAACTACTTTAGGGGCTCTAGAGATAAGGTGACAAAACACAGGAAAACTACTTTAGGGGCTCTAGAGATAAGGTGACAAAACACAGGAAAACTACTTTAGGGGCTCTAGAGATAAGGTGACAAAGCACAGGAAAACTACTTTAGGGGCTCTAGAGATAAGGTGACAAAACACAGGAAAACTACTTTAGGGGCTCTAGAGATAAGGTGACAAAGCACAGGAAAACTACTTTAGGGGCTCTAGAGATAAGGTGACAAAACACAGGAAAACTACTTTAGGGGCTCTAGAGATAAGGTGACAAAACACAGGAAAACTACTTTAGGGGCTCTAGAGATAAGGTGACAAAGCACAGGAAAACTACTTTAGGGGCTCTAGAGATAAGGTGACAAAACACAGGAAAACTACTTTAGGGGCTCTAGAGATAAGGTGACAAAACACAGGAAAACTACTTCAGGGGCTCTAGAGATAAGGTGACAAAGCACAGGAAAACTACGTTAGGGGCTCTAGAGATAAGGTGACAAAACACAGGAAAACTACTTTAGGGGCTCTAGAGATAAGGTGACAAAACACAGGAAAACTACTTTAGGAGCTCTAGATATAAGGTGACAAAACACAGGAAAACTACTTTAGGGGCTCTAGAGATAAGGTGACAAAACACAGGAAAACTACTTTAGGGGCTCTAGAGATAAGGTGACAAAACACAGGAAAACTACTTTAGGGGCTCTAGAGAAGGTGACAAAACACAGGAAAACTACTTTAGGGGCTCTAGAGATAAGGTGACAAAACACAGGAAAACTACTTTAGGGGCTCTAGAGATATGGTGACAAAACACAGGAAAACTACTTTAGGGGCTCTAGAGATAAGGTGACAAAACACAGGAAAACTACTTTAGGGGCTCTAGAGATAAGGTGACAAAACACAGGAAAACTACTTTAGGGGCTCTAGAGAAGGTGACAAAACACAGGAAAACTACTTTAGGGGCTCTAGAGAAGGTGACAAAACACAGGAAAACTACTTTAGGGGCTCTAGCGATAAGGTGACAAAACACAGGAAAACTACTTTAGGGGCTCTAGAGATAAGGTGACAAAACACAGGAAAACTACTTTAGGGGCTCTAGAGAAGGTGACAAAACACAGGAAAACTACTTTAGGGGCTCTAGAGATAAGGTGACAAAGCACAGGACAACTACTTTAGGGGCTCTAGAGATAATAAGGTGACAAAACACAGGAAAACTACTTTAGGGGCTCTAGAGATAAGGTGACAAAACACAGGAAAACTACTTTAGGGGCTCTAGAGCGCATTAGATAAATTAGCCCAGAGGTGGTTTAAACTGCATTCTAATGTGACTTTGCTGATGGAAAACCACCACTGTTTTTATTCATGCTCAGTTATTGGGTTTGTTTTTATTCATGCTCAGTTATTGGGTTTGTTTTTAATCATGCTCAGTTATTGGGTCTTGTTTTTATTCATGCTCAGTTATTGGGTTTGTTTTTATTCATGCTCAGTTATTGGGTCTTGTTTTTATTCATGCTCAGTTATTGGGTTTGTTTTTATTCATGCTCAGTTATTGGGTTTGTTTTTATTCATGCTCAGTTATTGGGTTTGTTTTTATTCATGCTCAGTTATTGGGTTTGTTTTTATTCATGCTCAGTTATTGGGTTTGTTTTTATTCATGCTCAGTTATTGGGTCTTGTTTTTATTCATGCTCAGTTATTGGGTTTGTTTTTATTCATGCTCAGTTATTGGGTCTCTGGAGTGGAAATTATAAATGAAAGTTCTGGAACTCCATCATGTGCTTCTGTTATGAGAAAAACTCCACAATGAAACTGACATTAAATGTGGAGAAAGAAACATATGTTGGCCTTCAAGTAGCCTATTCATCTTTATGCCTATCTATCTAGGCTACTGTAGCCTTCCATTAGACTATAAATATGTTGAAATGACTGGAGTCGTTGACTACTGTAGCCTACTATTAGACTATAAATATGTTGAAATGACTGGAGTTGTTTGCAAATCATTTTGTGTCACTTGTGTAGCCAACCTGGAGCTGGTAAACTGATTTAATAAACAGCCTGTAACTTCAGTTTATTGTTGTTGTAGCCTTGTGTTATTATGCAACTATTAATGTCCATGTTTAGTTAATTCAGTAGGAAGTTATCAAGTGTGACCATGGTAACAGTTCTATCTCAATGGCTGATCAGATGTTAGAATGTATTAGATTGAAGGTAACAGTTCTATCTCCATGGCTGATCAGATGTTAGAATGTATTAGATTGAAGGTAACAGTTCTATCTCCATGGCTGATCAGATGTTAGAATGTATTAGATTGAAGGTAACAGTTCTATCTCCATGGCTGATCAGATGTTAGAATGTATTAGATTGAAGGTAACAGTTCTATCTCAATGTGGCTGATCAGATGTTAGAATGTATTAGATTGAAGGTAACAGTTCTATCTCAATGTGGCTGATCAGATGTTAGAATGTATTAGATTGAAGGTAACAGTTCTATCTCCATGGCTGATCAGATGTTAGAATGTATTAGATTGAAGGTAACAGTTCTATCTCAATGGCTGATCAGATGTTAGAATGTATTAGATTGAAGGTAACAGTTCTATCTCAATGTGGCTGATCAGATGTTAGAATGTATTAGATTGAAGGTAACAGTTCTATCTCCATGGCTGATCAGATGTTAGAATGTATTAGATTGAAGGTAACAGTTCTATCTCCATGGCTGATCAGATGTTAGAATGTATTAGATTGAAGGTAACAGTTATATCTCCATGGCTGATCAGATGTTAGAATGTATTAGATTGAAGGTAACAGTTCTATCTCCATGGCTGATCAGATGTTAGAATGTATTAGATTGAAGGTAACAGTTCTATCTCAATGTGGCTGATCAGATGTTAGAATGTATTAGATTGAAGGTAACAGTTCTATCTCCATGGCTGATCAGATGTTAGAATGTATTAGATTGAAGGTAACAGTTCTATCTCCATGGCTGATCAGATGTTAGAATGTATTAGATTGAAGGTAACAGTTCTATCTCCATGGCTGATCAGATGTTAGAATGTATTAGATTGAATGTAACAGTTCTATCTCAATGTGGCTGATCAGATGTTAGAATGTATTAGATTGAAGGTAACAGTTCTATCTCCATGGCTGATCAGATGTTAGAATGTATTAGATTGAAGGTAACAGTTCTATCTCCATGGCTGATCAGATGTTAGAATGTATTAGATTGAAGGTAACAGTTCTATCTCCATGGCTGATCAGATGTTAGAATGTATTAGATTGAAGGTAACAGTTCTATCTCCATGGCTGATCAGATGTTAGAATTTATTAGATTGAAGGTAACAGTTCTATCTCAATGTGGCTGATCAGATGTTAGAATGTATTAGATTGAAGGTAACACATCTATCTCCATGGCTGATCAGATGTTAGAATGTATTAGATTGAAGGTAACAGTTCTATCTCCATGGCTGATCAGATGTTAGAATGTATTAGATTGAAGGTAACAGTTCTATCTCAATGTGGCTGATCAGATGTTAGAATGTATTAGATTGAAGGTAACAGTTCTATCTCAATGGCTGATCAGATGTTAGAATGTATTAGATTGAAGGTAACACATCTATCTCCATGGCTGATCAGATGTTAGAATGTATTAGATTGAAGGTAACAGTTCTATCTCCATGGCTGATCAGATGTTAGAATGTATTAGATTGAAGGTAACAGTTCTATCTCCATGGCTGATCAGATGTTAGAATGTATTAGATTGAAGGTAACAGTTCTATCTCAATGTGGCTGATCAGATGTTAGAATGTATTAGATTGAAGGTAACAGTTCTATCTCCATGGCTGATCAGATGTTAGAATGTATTAGATTGAAGGTAACAGTTCTATCTCCATGGCTGATCAGATGTTAGAATGTATTAGATTGAAGGTAACAGTTCTATCTCCATGGCTGATCAGATGTTAGAATGTATTAGATTGAAGGTAACAGTCCTATCTCCATGGCTGATCAGATGTTATAATGCATTAGATTGAAGGTAACAGTTCTATCTCCATGGCTGATCAGATGTTATAATGCATTAGATTGAAGGTAACAGTTCTATCTCCATGGCTGATCAGATGTTATAATGCATTAGATTGAAGGTAACAGTCAGATTAGGCAACAGGTAATAAAACCCTGGCTGTTGTTGACAAGCATCGACCTGTTCAGTTCATTACCATAGTATTAATATTAGATTCATAGACCTGTTCAGTTCATTACCATAGTATTAATATTAGATTCATAGACCTGTTCAGTTCATAACCATAATATTAATATTAGACCTGTTCAGTTCATAACCATAGTATTAATATTAGATTCATAGACCTGTTCAGTTCATAACCATAATATTAATATTAGACCTGTTCAGTTCATTACCATAGTATTAATATTAGATTCATAGACCTGTTCAGTTCATAACCATAGTATTAATATTAGACCTGTTCAGTTCATAACCATAGTATTAATATTAGATTCATAGACCTGTTCAGTTCATAACCATAATATTAATATTAGACCTGTTCAGTTCATTACCATAGTATTAATATTAGATTCATAGACCTGTTCAGTTCATAACCATAGTATTAATATTAGACCTGTTCAGTTCATTACCATAGTATTAATATTAGACCTGTTCAGTTCATTACCATAGTATTAGTATTAGATTCATAGACCTGTTCAGTTCATTACCATAGTATTAATATTAGACCTGTTCAGTTCATTACCATAGTATTAATATTAGACCTGTTCAGTTCATTACCATAGTATTAATATTAGATTCATAGACCTGTTCAGTTCATAACCATAGTATTAATATTAGACCTGTTCAGTTCATTACCATAATATTAATATTAGACCTGTTCAGTTCATTACCATAGTATTAATATTAGATTCATAGACCTGTTCAGTTCATAACCATAGTATTAATATTAGACCTGTTCAGTTCATTACCATAGTATTAATATTAGACCTGTTCAGTTCATTACCATAGTATTAATATTAGATGCATAGACCTGTTCAGTTCATTACCATAGTATTAATATTAGACCTGTTCAGTTCATTACCATAGTATTAATATTATACCTGTTCAGTTCATTACCATAGTATTAATATTAGATTCATAGACCTGTTCAGTTCATAACCATAGTATTAATATTAGACCTGTTCAGTTCATTACCATAGTATTAATATTAGATTCATAGACCTGTTCAGTTCATTACCATAGTATTAATATTAGACCTGTTCAGTTCATATCCATAGTATTAATATTAGACCTGTTCAGTTCATTACCATAGTATTAATATTAGACCTGTTCAGTTCATTACCATAGTATTAATATTAGATTCATAGCCCTGTTCAGTTCATTACCATAGTATTAATATTAGACCTGTTCAGTTCATTACCATAGTATTAATATTAGATTCATAGACCTGTTCAGTTCATATCCATAGTATTAATATTAGACCTGTTCAGTTCATTACCATAGTATTAATATTAGATTCATAGACCTGTTCAGTTCATTACCATAGTATTAATATTAGACCTGTTCAGTTCATTACCATAGTATTAATATTAGATTCATAGACCTGTTCAGCTCATTACCATAGTATTAATATTAGATTCATAGACCTGGTCAGTTCATTACCATAGTATTAATATTAGATTCATAGACCTGTTCAGTTCATTACCATAGTATTAATATTAGACCTGTTCAGTTCATTACCATAGTATTAATATTAGACCTGTTCAGTTCATTACCATAGTATTAATATTAGACCTGTTCAGTTCATTACCATAGTATTAATATTAGATTCATAGCCCTGTTCAGTTCATTACCATAGTATTAATATTATACCTGTTCAGTTCATTACCATAGTATTAATATTAGATTCATAGACCTGTTCAGTTCATAACCATAGTATTAATATTAGACCTGTTCAGTTCATAACCATAGTATTAATATTAGACCTGTTCAGTTCATTACCATAGTATTAATATTAGACCTGTTCAGTTCATTACCATAGTATTAATATTAGATTCATAGCCCTGTTCAGTTCATTACCATAGTATTAATATTAGACCTGTTCAGTTCATTACCATAGTATTAATATTAGATTCATAGACATGTTCAGTTCATTACCATAGTATTAATATTAGATTCATAGCCCTGTTCAGTTCATTACCATAGTATTAATATTAGACCTGTTCAGTTCATTACCATAGTATTAATATTAGATTCATAGACCTGTTCAGTTCATTACCATAGTATTAATATTAGACCGGTCCAGTTCATTACCATAGTATTAATATTAGACCTGTTCAGTTCATATCCATAGTATTAATATTAGACCTGTTCAGTTCATTACCATAGTATTAATATTAGATTCATAGCCCTGTTCAGTTCATTACCATAGTATTAATATTAGACCTGTTCAGTTCATTACCATAGTATTAATATTAGATTCATAGACCTGTTCAGTTCATTACCATAGTATTAATATTAGATTCATAGACCTGGTCAGTTCATTACCATAGTATTAATATTAGATTCATAGACCTGTTCAGTTCATTACCATAGTATTAATATTAGACCTGTTCAGTTCATTACCATAGTATTAATATTAGACCTGTTCAGTTCATTACCATAGTATTAATATTAGACCTGTTCAGTTCATTACCATAGTATTAATATTAGACCTGTTCAGTTCATTACCATAGTATTAATATTAGATTCATAGCCCTGTTCAGTTCATTACCATAGTATTAATATTAGACCTGTTCAGTTCATTACCATAGTATTAATATTAGATTCATAGACCTGTTCAGTTCATTACCATAGTATTAATATTAGATTCATAGACCTGTTCAGTTCATTACCATAGTATTAATATTAGATTCATAGACTTGTTCAGTTCATCACCATAGTATTAATATTAGACCTGTTCAGTTCATAACCATAGTATTAATATTAGACCTGTTCAGTTCATCACCATAGTATTAATGTTAGATTCATAGACTTGTTCAGTTCATTACCATAGTATTAATATTAGACCTGTTCAGTTCATTACCATAGTATTAATATTAGATTCATAGACCTGTTCAGTTCATTACCATAGTATTAATATTAGATTAATTGATTGAAATGATGACCTCATCCTCAGTATTCTATAGCAGCAGGTTACTGGGCAACAGAAGCACTTCTTACCTCTAAATCTCCTTGTTTTTCATGTTAAATAAATTATTCTGTCAATTTGTACTAAACAAGCTGCTAAATCATCTTGGCCAGGCTACTGTAGGTTATCTGAAATTTTATTTTATTTTATTTTATTTAACCTGTATTTAACTAGGCAAGTCAGTTAATATCAAAATCTTATTTACAATGACGGCCTACCGGGGAACAGTGGGTTAACTGCCTTGTTCAGGGGCAGAACAACAGATTTTTACCTTGTCAGCTCTGGGATTCAATCCTGCTACTTTTCGGTTACTGCCCCAACACTCTAACCACTAAGCTACTGTCACGCCCTGGCCTTAGTTATCTTTGTATTGTTTATTATTTTAGTTAGGTCCGGGTGTGACATGGGGGAAGTTTGTGTGACATGGGGGAAGTTTGTGTGTTTTTTGTCTAGTCTAGGGTGTTTGTATTGTCTAGGGGGTGTTTGTAGAGTTCATGGGGTTGTGTTCAGTGTAGGTGTTTATGTAAGTCTATGGTTGCCTGGATTGGTTCTCAATTAGATACAGCTGTCTATCATTGTCTCTGATTGAGAGCCATATTTAGGCAGCCATAGGCATTAGGTAGGTTGTGGGTAATTGTCTATGTCTTGATGTTAGTTGCTTGTGTCTGCACTTTCATTTTTGTAGCTTCACGGTCGTTTGTTGTTTTGTCTAGTTTGTATTAGTGTTCGTGTTCGTTTCTTCTTCTATTAAAAAAGATGTATTTATATCACGCTGCGACTTGGTCCTCTCTTTCACCTACCACAAAAGGACCAAGCAGCGTGGTAACAGGCAGCGGCAGCAGGAGGAGCGCAAGGAGGAATGGCAATGGGAGCAGAGTCTGGACTACACTACGTGGGAGGAGATCGACAGGTGGGCGATTGACCCAGGGAGAATGCCGGAGCCCGCCTGGGATTCTCTGGAGCAGTGTGAGGAGGGATACCGGCGAATGGAGGCAGCACGACGACGCGGTAGGAAGCCCGAGAGTCAAGCCCAAAAATTTCTTGGGAGGGGACTACAAGGGACTGTGGCGTAGTCAGGTAGGAGACCTGCGCCAACTCCCCGAGCTTACCGTGGAGAGCAAAAGTACGGACAGACACCGTGTTATGCGGTAAAACGCACGGGGTCTCCTGTACGTGTGCATAGCCCGGTGCGGTACATTCCAGCTCCACGTATTGGCCGGGCTATAATTGAACATTGAGCTAGGTGCTATGAAGCCGGCTCAACGCGTCTGGTCTCCAGTGTGTCTCCTCGGGCCGGCATACATGGCACCAGCCTTACGCATGGTGTCCCCGGTTCGCCAACACAGCCCAGTGCGGGTTATTCCACCTCCCCGCACTGGTCGGGCTACGGGGAGCATTCAACCAGGTAAGGTTGGGCAGGCTCGGTGCTCAAGGGAGCCAGTACGCCTGCACGGTCCGGTATATCCGGCGCCACCTCCCCGCCCCAGCCCAGTACCACCAGTGCCAACACCACGCACCAGGCTTCCAGTGTGTCTCCAGAGCCCTGTTCCTCCTCCACGCACTCGCCCTATGGTGCGTGTCTCCAGCCCGGTACCACCAGTTCCGGCACCACGCACCAAGCCTCCTGTGCGTCTCCAGAGCCCTGTGCGTCCTGTTGCTGCTCCCCGCACTAGCTTTGAGGTGCGTGTCCTTAGCCCGGTACCACCAGTTCCGGCACCACGCACCAGGACTACTGTGCGCCTCAGCCGGCAAGAGTCTGCCATCTGCCCAGCGCCGTCTGCGCTGTCCGTCTGCCCAGCGTCGCCTGCACTGCCCATCTGCCCAACGCCGTCTGAGCTGTCCGTCTGCCAAGCGCCGCCTGCGCTGCCCGTCTGCCCAGTACCGTCTGAGCCGCACGTCTGTCCTGAGCCTTCTGAGCCGCCCGTCTGTCCTGAGCCTTCTGAGCCGCCCGTCTGTCCTGAGCCTTCTGAGCCGCCCGTCTGTCCTGAACCTTCAGAGCGGTCCGTCAGTCAGGAGCCGCTAGAGCCGCCCGCCAGTCAGGAGCAGCCAGAGCCGCCCGCCAGTCAGGATCAGCCCGCCAGTCAGGAGCAGCCAGAGCCGCCAGCCAGCTAGGATCTGCCAGAGCCGCCAGCCAGCCAGGATCTGCCAGAGCCGCCAGCCAGCCAGGATCTGCCAGAGACGCCAGCCAGCCAGGCTCTGCCAGAGCCGCCAGCCAGCCAGGCTCTGCCAGAGCCGCCAGCCAGCCAGGCTCTGCCAGAGCCGCCAGCCAGCCAGGCTCTGCCAGAGCCGCCAGCCAGCCAGGATCTGCCAGAGCCGTCAGTCAGCCAGGAGCCGCCCGCCAGTCATGAGCCGCCCGCCAGTCATGAGTTGCCTTACAGTCCGGAGCCGCCCCTCAGTCCGGAGCCGCCCCGCAGTCCGGAGCCGCCCCGCAGTCCGGAGCCGCCCCGCAGTCCGGAGCCGCCCCTCAGTCCGGAGCCGCCCCTCAGTCCGGAGCCGCCCCTCAGTCCGGAGCCGCCCCTCAGTCCGGAGCCGCCCCTCAGTCCGGAGCGGCCCCTCCGTCCAGTGGCTCCCTCTAGGATGGTCTTCAGTCCGGGACTCGCTGAAAGGGTCGCCGCTCCAGAGGCGCCACCAAAGCGGGTATTGACTATGGTGGAGTGGGGTCCACGTCCCGCACCCGAGCCGCCGCCGTAAGGCCCACCCGGACCCTCCCCTTCTGTGTCAGGTTTTGCGGCCGGAGTCCGCACCTTTTGGGGGGGGGTACTGTCACGCCCTGGCCTTAGTTATCTTTTTTTTCTTTATTATTATAGTTAGGTCAGGGTGTGACATGGGGGAAGTTTGTGTGTTTTTTGTCTAGTCTAGGGTGTGTGTTTTGTCTAGGGCACAGGTGTCAAACTCATTCCACGGGGGGGCCGAGTGTCTGCGGGTTTTCGCTCCTCCCTTGTACTTGATTGATGAATTAACATCACTAATTAGTTAGGAACTCCCCACACCTGGTTGTCTAGGGCTTTATTGAAAGGAAAAACCAAAAACCTGCAGACACTAGGCCCTCCGTGGAATGAGTTTGACACCCCTGGTCTAGGGGGTTTTGTAGAGTTCATGGGGTTGTATTCAGTGTAGGTGTTTATGTAAGTCTATGGTTGCCTGGATTGGTTCTCAATTAGAGACAGCTGTCTATCGTTGTCTCTGATTGAGAGCCATATTTAGGCAGCCATAGGCATTAGGTAGGTTGTGGGTAATTGTCTATGTCTCAACGTTAGTTGCTTGTGTCTGCAATTTCGTTTTTGTAGCTTCACGGTCGTTTGTTGTTTTGTCTAGTTTGTATTAGTGTTCGTTTCTTCTTCTATTAAAAAAGAAGATATATTTATATCACGCTGCGCCTTGGTCCTCTCTTTCACCTAAAGACGATCGTGACAGCTACCTGCCGCCCCAATGGTCTAACCACTGGGCCCCTTGCCGCCCCAACGCTCTAACCACTAGGCCCCTTGCCGCCCCAACGCTCTAACCAATAGGCTACCTGTCACGTTGGTCAGCTACCTGCCGCCCCAAAGCTCTAACCACTGGGCCCCTTGCCGCCCCAACGCTCTAACCACTAGGCCCCTTGCCGCCCCAACGCTCTAACCAATAGGCTACCTGTCACGTTGGTCGTATCGAGGAGACCAATGCGCAGCGTGATTTGAATACATTCTTCTTTTATTAACGAAGATCACTAAACAAACTAACAAAATAACAAAACTAACGTGAAGCTACTCAAACGAGTGCTGACATGCAACTACACATAGACAATAACCCACAAAACCTAAATGGAAAATGGCAACCTAAATAGGATCCCCAATCAGAGACAACGATAAACAGCTGCCTCTGATTGAGAACCAATTCAGGCCACCATAGACCTACATTACCTAGACATACAAAATCCCCATAGATAAACACAAATCCTAGACAAGACGAAAACACACATACCCACCCTCGTCACACCCTGACCTGACCAAAATAATAAAGAAAACATAGAATACTAAGGTCAGGGCGTGACACTATCTGCTGCACCAACGCTCTAACCACTAGGCTACCTGCTGCCCCAACGCTCTAACCACTAGGCTACTTGCCGCCCCAACACTCTAACCACTAGGCTATCTGCCGCCCCAAAATAAGATGTAGGCCTATCAGGGGCTAATTTTCAGGCCTTGTGGGCGGGTTTCGAGTGGTCATTGGGCTAGAAAAAGTAATTACGTTAAATAACCTGACTGTTTGAATGTGTCTGTTAATAAACGGTTTTATTTCTAGGAGAGAATGAATAAAATAATTAGTTGTCACTGTGTTAACCACAATCAACATGTTCAATTTCTGTTTAGGGATCACTGTGTTAACCACAACCAACATGCTGGATCTCTGTTTAGGGGTCAGTGCTCCAAAATGAGTCTCTCTGGGGAGAGAGAGGAGGGTGGCCCTGCCTCTAAAATGAGTCTCTCTGGGGAGAGAGATGAGGGGGGCCCTGCCTCTAAAATGAGTCTCTCTGGGGAGAGAGAGGAGAGGGGCCCTGCCTCTAAAATGAGTCTCTCTGGGGAGAGAGAGGAGAGGGGCCCTGCCTCTAAAATGAATCACTGTGGGGGACATGACACCAAAACTAAGAGGTGAGCTGACAGTATTGTTTAAGAATGTATATTCTAAATAGTTTTTTAATCACAAATTATTGCTTATGGGTACATTTAGATGTGTATGAAAATGTGTTTTTTTGCTAAATGCTATTTATCCACCTAGATATCTATATATCCACCTAGATATCTATATATCCACCTAGATATCTATATATCCACCTAGATATCTATATATCCACCTAGATATCTACATATCCACCTAGATATCTATATATCCACCTAGATATCTATATATCCACCTAGATATCTATATATCCACCTAGATATCTATATATCCACCTAGATATCTATATATCCACCTAGATATCTATATATCCACCTAGATATCTATATATCCACCTAGATATCTATATATCCACCTAGATATCTATATATCCATTGTTTAACAGGAATGGAATGTTGGTATCCTGTATATTTGACTGTGATATTTGGTTGTCTCACCTAGATATCTAAAGATGAATGCACTTACAGATGGCATGTCTTCATTTGACCCAGTTTATCTCAGCAGGAAAATAACAGCAAATTTGCATTTTTATGTGGATTATAATTAAGGGACAATTTTGGGGGGGTTTTGATCCATTTTTCATTAGTGTAAATCAAGTCTGGCATTTTTAAGTGGAAATTACCCACTTCAGAAGCCTTTATTATGCTCTGTAGTCATTTAGTAATTTCTATAAACAATAAAAGATCATTTACATTTCTGAAAGTGGACAAATAGCATTTTGGAATGAAACTCTTCTTATGTTTCCCCATCTGAGCTCAGAGTAGATGAGAGATGTAATGTTTGTCTCTGTTGTGTTGAAGCCCAATCAAGCAGGAGAGACCAGCCTCCCCTGTACCCAGCTGTGTGTCCATGAAGAGTGACCTGTCTATGAATCTTCCTATACTGTTTAGAGAGGGAGACTTTTCTACTGAACAAAGGTAAGAAGAACTCATGGGTCATGGTCAGTGAGTTAAACAACACTGTGCCGTGTCTTTGGCTATGCCGGATTAATTGCTATGACATGCTATTCTATAAAATAATTTCTCCGTAATTAATATCACCTGATTGAACTAATCATGTAAGGGAACTCATGTAAGGGAACCCCCCCCCCAATTGTACAAAATAACGTGGCAAGTTATTGGCAGAGAGCGAACCATATACACGATGGACAAATACACTACTTCTGGCGGTGTTTCATCCAAAGTTGATGGCAAATGCCATATTGTAAATGAGCTGTGTAACACCCCAAAAATCCTATAGTGGGCGAGTGTGTTCTATCCTAATTTTTCATAGGCTTATTGTAACACAAGTGAAGACCCAAGAGAAAATTTTTGAAAATTTGAACATTTTTGCAAAAACGTATCACCCCCTTACAAAAGTGCTTTCTGGACCGTTTTTCAAAGTTCTTTCGGTTTTTATGTCAATTACACATGTATAACAACTGTATGAACATACTTTTGTCAAATTTTATTATCATCATTTTTTGTGAAATGTTTACTTGTACTTAAGGAATATGTTTTGTGCATTTGCAATCTGATTTAATATGAAGTCAAAAATGTGAATAAACTAGAAAAAACGTATCACCCCCCAAACCTCCATAAATCACTCAGGCCAGCACCCATTGATTTGGGGCCGTAGTATAGTGCTCCCATAGCGGGCATGGACGTCTGGATGACACCTAAAAGCATTTAAAACCGTTTTGAAAAATGACGCCTGGTAACCCAAAACATGAAACATAGAATATTTTTTGACTTTTTTTGGAAACCTCCATAAATCACTCAGGCCGGACCCCATTGACTCGAGAAGAAAAAACATAAAATATTTTCCAGAAGAAAAAAGAGAATATTTTTTGACTTTTTTTGGAAACCTCCATAAATCACTCAGGCCAGCCCCCATTGATTTTTGGCCGCAGAATAGTGCTCCCAGAGCGGGTATGGAAGTCTGGATGCCCCCTAAAAGCAATTTCAACCGTCTTGAAAAATGGCACCTGGTAACCCCAAAAAAATACCAGGTGCACGAAAAGTTTGGACTTAGAATATTTTTAGAGTTTTTTGGAAAAACTCCATAAATCACTCAGGCCATTGACTCGAGAAGAAAAAACATAAAATATTTTCCAGAAAAAAAACCAGAATATTTTCTGACTTTTTTTGAAAACCTCCATAAATCACTCAGGCCAGCACCCATTGATTTTTGCCCGTAGTATAGTGCTCCCAAAGCGGGTATGGAAGTCTGGATCAACCCTAAAAGCATTTAAGGCTCTGTGTGTCTTTAAGCACCATACTTTTTCACTCCATCCTTGCTGTGTGTGTCTGTGTGTGTGTGTGAGCTTTTCTTTGACATCTGTTTAGAGAAATGACTGATTTACAGTTCATGAAGGTTGCCTAATAACACACTTAAAGTTTTTAACCCTTCCAAACAGCACCTATGACCCCATTTTAAGGCACTTCCGGTTGGCACAGGAAGCTATAAGTAAATACATATCCTGATCGGGGTATGATTTTACAGAATCCTGAGTTTTAAGTCTATACGTTAAGAACTGACTGATTTACACAGGGTTGAATGCACTATATATCACAAACTGCTGGTTGGGTATGGCAAAACACTTTTAGGGTGATTTTATCACTTCCGGTTGCTCCAGGAAGCTTAGAATCGACACAGGTAGACCTCATAGTGGCTTGATGGATTGTCATTGAAGACTGGTTCATAAGACATTCATAACCCACATAGGGTTTATTTAAAGAATGCACGTTACATTTGCAATATGATTCAACACATCATATTGCAAAGGTAACACACACTGTTACGTTTGCAATATGATGTGTTGAATCATATTGCAAATGTAACGTGCATTCTTTAAATTCTTTAGAAATACAAAATTGAACGGCCTGATGACCTCAGGATGGCCGGGCAGTGATAGGGGTTCCTCTCCATCGCTCGTTGTGTTAAATTTCATCATGTCGCTTTTTGTGATGGTACCCCCCCGTTGAAACATATTGCAAATGCACAAAAGTCAACTAGCAAGTCGGTGTCCATCAGTCAAATAGATATATTCAGACACCAAACTGATACCATCTGACACCAAACTCACTTTTACCAACTCCTTTAGAAGCCAACAATCACATTTTTCAGAGCAGGCCCAAAATTCACAGCGCCTTCCATTTAAACAATAATAAAACAAATAATACATAGTTATGTTCTAGCTGCGGGTCCAATTCTCACATTATGTTTAGCCCTATGTGAGGCGACCTCGAATCCCAAGTTTCGGCTCGATAGGTCATTCGGTGCCCGAGCAATACCTTAATTGCTGCTGAAAATCCACTTTTTTCATTGCCTTGCTACGGGGTCCTTGAATGAGCAATCAAACATACATGTTGGGGTCCGTCTCTATGGGCCGAGGTGGTTTCAATGCACCTAGTGTTGAGACTCTGGGACTTTTCTAAATGTCGCCAGTTTCGTTATCCTGTTGAGGCTGGGAGTGCCGCTAGCGCCACTCCTCCCACATTCCACTGAAAAGGCAGAGCGGCAAATTCAAAAAAACATTTTTTTTAAATATTTAACTTTTACACATTAACAAGTCCAATACAGCATATGAAAGGCAGACATCTTGTGAATCTAACCACCATGTTCGATTTTTAAAATGTTTTACAGGGAAGACAAAATATGTAAATCTATTAGCTAACCACGTCAGCAAAAGAGAGCACTTTTCTAACTGCATCAGGTTTTACTCCGTCACTAGCTATCACTAATTCGACCAAATGAAGATATATATAGCCACTAACCAAGAAACAACTTCATAAGATCACAGTCTGATAACATATTTATTGTATAGCATTTTTTTTTTTTGAAAAATGTGTATATTTATGGTATAAATCATAAATTACATTTCAGCTACAATCAGAAAGCAGCCATAACATTTACAGACACCAACATCAAATACCTAATTACTCCTCATAAAACATTTCTGAGAAATACATACTGTGCAGCAATTGAAAAACAGGATTCTTGTGATTCCAGACAATATTTCCGATTTATTAAATGTTTTACATCGAAAACTAAATGTAGCGCTAAATTAGCATAGCCACGCCAGACAGACACACTTGGGCGCGCGCGACCAGTTGACATGCACGACAGATATATGAAATAACATTATAAATTTGGTCTTACTTTGGCTGATCTTTCATCAGAATGTTGATCAAGTTGTCCTTAGTCCAGAAGAGTCGTTCAATCCCTTCAGAATGGCAACTTTCCATCTTCATTTAGCATGGGTACTCGTCGAGTGGCACGGAACTCTCCAACGTAAACAAAATAAACATTACAGAACACGGCAAAACTCCCGAAAAAATTCAAATAATCTGATTAAACTATATTGAAAAAACATACATTACGATGACATGGTCTCATTTATCAAATCAAATCCGAGCTGGAGATAGTTCACATCCGAAACGGCAGCAAAACAAAACATGATCTCTCCCAAGTCGCACGCTTCTGACTTCCTGAAATTGACGGTCACGTCAAAGAAATAGGTCTTATTTCACGTCAGAACAAGATAAACGCATGATTTCTCCTCTGACGTACTCTTGACACCCAGAGGAAGGCGTACGAGGTGTGTTTCGGGTCATAAGTGGCATGACCATGTATAGGCAGAGCGTTGAAGCGAGCATAAACATCTTGCATTTTACTTCCTGGTCGGGGAAAGTGCTGCCAAAGGACTTGTGTTCCACTCAGAGAAAAAATTAAAACGGTTTTAGAAACTTGAGACTCTTTTCTATCCAATACTATTAACAATATGCATATTGTAAGAGCAGAAATTGATTAAAAGGCCGTTTGAAAATTTGCGCATATTTTCCAGTTTTTCCAATTCGCCCCCTATAGCCCAAACAGGTTAAGCTCAAAATGAATTGAACACATTGCAAATACACAAGGCTTTTTATCGGTCCGAGAACCTTCTAGAGCCACATAACTCACTGTGCACAATCAACCTGAGGTCTAGAACAGGTTTCCAAAGTTTCAGAACTCTAGGTCTGACGGTTCTTTAAAAGTTGGAACAAAAGTAACTACCACAGGCACTGTCTGCCTCTTAGCCCCTCAGTGTGTCCCTCCATTTCTGTTTGGGTGTGTACGTTTTTCTTTGAAATCTGATGGGACTAATGACTGATTTACAGTTCATGAGGGTTGCCTAATCACAAATATGAAGTTTTGGAAAGATTTGACATTTTTAACCCTTCGAAACAGCACTTTTGACACTAATTATGGCACTTCCGGTTGGCACAGGAAGCTGAAAGTAAACACATATCCTCATTGGAGTAGGCTTTTACAGAATCCTGAGCTTTAAGTCTATACGTTAAGAACTCAGTGATTTACATAGGGCTGAATGCACTATTTCTCTCAAACTGCAGGTTGGGTATGGCAAACACTTTTAGGGTGATTTTAACCACTTCCGGTTGCTCCAGGAAGCTTAGAATCGACACAGGTAGACCTCATGGTGGCCTGATGGACTGACATCAAAGACAGGTTCATAAGACATTCATAACCCACATAGGCTTCAGGTTGAATTTAGAGGTGCAGTCAATGTATTCCTATGGGGCGACATGTCATTTGTAAACTGTTTGATGTAAACACCTTCTTTTAACTGTTAAGGGTTAATGCCACAAGGTCAAGGTTAGGCTTGCACAGATCGGGAGGACCTTAAGAACATTCCTGAGGTCAAATTGTGTTTCTAACCTTAACGGTTCTCTCTCTGTCTCCCAAAAGCAAATAAAATTGACATTGAGGTCAAAAGGTCATTTGGGTCCGTTTTCTTGTAACGGTTGCTGCGCTCAGACCGAGCGAGCTACGGTTAAGCGGGGCATCTCGTTGAACTCGGCACGGCTTGGAGATAATAGTAATGCCATTGCAGGCTTTGTGTGTCTTTAAGCAACGTACTTTTTCACTCCATCCCTGCTGTGTGTGTGTGTGAGTTTTTCTTTGACATCTTTTGGGAGAAATTACTGATTTACAGTTCATGAGGGTTGTCTAATCACATATATGAAGTTTTGAAAAGTTCTGACCTTTTAACCCTTCAATACTGCATCTATGACACCATCTTAAGGCACTTCCGGTTGTCACAGGAAGCTATAAATAAAAACATATCTTGAATGGAGTATGCTGTTACAGAATCCTGAGTTTTAAGTCTGTATGTTAAAAATTTACTGATCTACACAGGTTTGAATGCAGTGATTTTCACAATTGCAGGCTATGTAAATCAAAAAACTTTTAGGGTGAATTTAATCACTTCCGGTTGCTCCAGGAAGCTTGGAATCGACACAGGTAGACCTCATGGTGGCCTGATGGACTGACATCAAAGACAGGTTCATAAGACATTCATATCCCACATAGGCTTCAGGTTGAATTTAGAGGAGCAGTCAATATATTCGAATGGGGAGACATGTCATTGTAAACTGTTTGATGTAAACGCCTTCTTTAAACTGTTAAGGGTTAATGCCACAAGGTCAAGGTTAGGTTTGCACAGATCGGGAGGACCTTAAGAACATTCCTGAGGTCAAATTGTGCTTCTAACCTTAACGGTTTTCTCTCTGTCTCCCAAAAGCAAATAAAATTGACATTGAGGTCAAAGGGTCATTTTGCTCTACTGTCACTGCGCTCAGACCGAGTGAGCTACGGTCAAGCGGGGCATCTCGTTGAACTCGGCACGGCCTGGAGATAATAGTAATGCCATTGCAGGCTTTGTGTGTCTTTAAGCACCGTACTTTTTCACTCCATCCTTGCTTTTTGTGTGTGTGTGTTTGTGTGAGAGAGCTTTTCTTTGACATCTGTTGGGAGAAATGACTGATTACAGTTCATGAGGGTTGTCTAATCACACAAGTGAAGTTTTGAAAAGATATGACCTTTATTACCCTTCAAACCTGACCCTATGGCACCTTTTTAAGGTACTTCCAGTTGACATAGGAAGCTGAAAGTGAACACATACCCTCCTTGGGGTAGGCTCTTATATAATATTGAGCGTTAAGTCTTTATGTTAAGAACTGACTTATTAACAGAGGGTTAAATGAGTGTGTGTTACTTCATAAAATCACATAAAATCACAGAATTCTCGCAGAGCTTCGAGACCCACTTTAAAAATGTTCGTCTGAACAAACTGCAACTGGAACTGTGTACAAACTGCAACTGGATCACCAAATGGTCAATGTACGATTTCTCTTAAATTACGATAGATAACCTCTACTGCCTCAGAAACCCGGATCCGGGAGCACCCCCCACCCCCCACACACTGATTAGCATAGCTAGCATAGCTTCACAAGTAGATAGTAGCATCTAAATATCATTAAATCACAAGTCCAAGACACCAGATGAAAGATACAGATCTTGTGAATAAAGCCACCATTTCAGATTTTTAAAATGTTTTACAGGGAAGACAAAATATGTAAATCTATTAGCTAAACACGTTAGCAAAATACACCACTATTCTAACTCCATCAGTTTCTTACTCCTTCAGGTGCTATCACCAATTCGGCTCAACTAAGATATTGATAGCCAATAACCAAGAAAAAACCTCTTCAGATGACAGTCTGATAACATATTCATGGTATAGGATAGTTTTTGTTAGAAAAAAGTGCATATTTCAGGTAGAAATCACAGTTTACAATTGCACCGACCATCACAAATCGACTAGAATTACTAGATAGAGCAACGTGTATGACCAATTTACTCATCATAAAACATTTCATAAAAATAGACAAAGCATAGCAATGGAAAGACCCAGTTCTTGTGATTTCAGACCATATTTCAGATTTTCTAAGCGTTTTTCAGCGAAAACACAATAAATCGATAAGTTAGCATACCACATGTGCAAACGTTACCAGAGCATCGATTCCAGCCAAAGAGCGCTATAACGTAATCACCGCCAAAATATATTAATTTTTTCACTAACCTTCTCAGAATTCTTCCGATGACACTCCTGTAACATCATTTTACAACATACATATACAGTTTGTTCGAAAAGGTGCATATTTAGCCATACAAAACCGTGGTTACACAATAAAAATACTAGGAAATCAAGCCTCAATATGTCTGACGTCATCTATCAGAGTGATCTAGTTTAATTGAAAGCTAATCATATACTTGACTAAAAAATACAGGGTTGACAGGAATCGAAAGACAAATTAGTTCTTAATGCAACCGCTGATTTACATTTTTAAAATTATCCTTACTTTTCAATACAGGGTTCGCCAAGTGAAGCTATACCAAACAAAATGGCGAAATATGCGTTTAAAATATTTCGACAGAAACACGATTTATCATATTAAATATTGCTTACTTTGAGCTGTTCTTCCATCAGATTCTTGGGCAATGTATCCTTTCTATGTTATAAACGTCTTTTGGTCGATAGATGTCCTCTGTCCTTCGAAATATCCACTAACGATCGAACGGGACCCCAAAACGTGTCCAAACTTTCAGAGTGCACAACAAAGAAATTCCTCAAAATCGCACTAAACGGATATAAATTGCTATAAAACGGTTCAAATTAACTACATTATGATGTTTTTAACAACTATAACGACTGAAAACATGACCGGAGAAATATTGCTGGTTAGACAACGATTTGGAACGAGGCAAGTCCGATGTCCTTCACGCTTCAGGCGCACGACGAGAAAGGGAGGTCCCTATACATTTTGGTCTTTTATAATGGCTGTGATTGTCCCATCGATTCCATTGAAAACGTGATGACGTACAGACACCCAGAGGAAGACGTAGGCAGTGTCGGTTTCTTCATAGCATTCACTGTCGCCTTAAAAACAGACTCCAGATCAGGGGTAAAAATTTCTGAAATCTGAACCCTGTCATGAAAAGTGCTGTAGATATTGTTCTGTACCACTCAGAGACAAAATTCCAACTTCTATAGAAACTAGAAGGTGTTTTCTATCCAATAATAACAATAATATGCATATTGTACGATCAAGAATTTAGCACGAGGCAGTTTAATTTGGAGACACAAATATGCTAATGCAGAACAGCACCCCCTATAGTTCCAAGAAGATAAACGGCAGTTTTTTTTTTTCCTGACACCGTATGCTTATGTACTTTGACGTGAAGCGGTCAAATTGCACCCTACTTTTCGTTTTTGACCTTTGATCCCAGCAAAATGGCCATAACTCAAAAAGCGCCGAAGCCTCGACGCCATCTTGTTCGGGGCCAACTTCCCTTTACTCCAAACCTACGCTCGCCGAGTTTCGTCTTCGAAATATTTTCCGTTTAGGAGAAAAGGCCGCGCTCGTTTGCCACATGCTCGTGCGCTATATGATTTATTTTATGATTTATTTTCCCCCTTGTGGGAATTTTTGAGAAGGCGGAAAAAAGTCAAAAATTTGTTATTTTTATAAAACGGAAAACCGAACGCCCGAAACGTTTTCTTTGATGACTTCCCGAAAGAGCTCCCCCCCGCCCGACGCCGTCCGCGATTTTTGGAAACGTTGCCGGACGTCTAGTAAGGGACCGTACATTCGCAATGGGACTTTCTTCACCGTACGGCTCCCGCCACAGATGTCCCTTAAGGTATGTAAATGTAATTAACTAGAGAGGGACACCACGAAATAATATTTATAGAGCTGTTATCTTCCGAATAAACTCTTAAAGATTTAGTAATATTTTACGTCAATAGCAGTCAATATTAATCGTCACCTTATTTCAGTCTCATCTGAAAGTTGTAAATTCTTGGTTATCTTCACGATCCCTGGCTAACAAGTTGAATCAGCAATACAAAATTGGGTTTATTTATTTACTAAATACCTAACTAATCACACAGAATCACACATACACAATTAAATCATAATTTGATTACAAATTGCCGTCGTAAAGGAAAACGTCCCTAGCGGGCGGAACAGATATGACAGCTTGTTACACAAAAGAAAGGGGCTGGGTTTTAGTGAAAGAGCGGGAAGACTGAGGAACAAAGGGCGAAGCTGTGCTATCATAAATACAATATCTTATGCATTCTAAATTACCGGCCATTTGGAAAAGGAAAATGCAATAAATATTTACTCTAAGCTGCGCTTCGGTAGGTTGGTGGTAGATGGAAGGCCGTGTTGCCCAACCGGGTCCGTTGTCGTTTGAAGAATGTCTCTGCTGCTGCTGCTGAGTGGTAGACTGGATACTCTGTCTGTCCTAATTTACGTTTGCAGCTGCTGTTGCCAATAATGTCTAGGAGGTATCACTTCTATAGTCAATAAGATTTCAAAGTTCATACCATTCGCAACCAAAGCTCATGCTGAGGTTGGTTTCGTTCGGTAGTGATTACCTGAACCATTCTGACATCGGATCGTCACCCTAATGTACCCGGAACAGGAAGTTATATTTTTGTCAATGGCTTATATAGTGGAGGGAGAGGGGTGTGTCTGAAAAGTTTGTAACCCATGTCTCTTCACAGGGGCAGGCCACTGGTTGAGCAGAGGCCCAAACTTATGAAAACCCAAATCTCTCATTTGGAAGCTAAAATTACATTTAATCTCTTCACAAATAATTTCATATTCAAACATTTGAATTAAACAACAATTCCATGTGAATCCGATACCTCTGTTTAGACTTTCCACAGTAGAGTTTATGTCATTCTATCATTGATGAGAATGTGTCAGAGGGCAACCGAACTGACATAATATACCTTAAGTACCACCGCATATGTTCAGTTGGTCGGATTACCAGAATATAGTTCATTTCCCCCCCAACTTCTGATGTTCCCAGAATCTCTATGTTAACCAAAGGGGCTTTCTAATGTCACATCAGTAGAGTAGGGCGAGGAACGGGGGGAAAGAGGTATTTATGACTGTCATAAACCTATCCCCAGGCCAACGTCATGACAACTGTCTCTAGTCATTTCTCCTCTCCCATTTCCATTTCCTTTTTGTTGTTTTCATAATCCATAGGCTAATCCTTTTGTCCATTTGCATAGTCCTAAAACAATATTAAACAAACACAACATTCCCTCCCTGTGTGTGTGTGTGTGTGTGTGTGTGTGTGTCCACAGAAACCAACAGGAGAGATTAGAGTCAGAGATTCTCAGTGGTCAGTCTTCCCAGAGTCATCAAACAGACCTTGCCTCCATATTCAGTGTATGTGGTCCTGTTATGTACATTTGTTTTTGTTTACCTCAAGTAAAGTTGATCTGTCAATCATTCATTAATGTGTTAATGAAAAATAATTGATTCTCTTGTTTAACTTATTTACTTGATTTATTTCAGTTGCTTGAAAAGAATATTATGACATTTGTGAAGAACGAGCTGAAGTTGTTCAAGAGGATTCTTAGTCCAGAACTCCCACAAGGCTTTGAGAGTCAGAGGCAGGATAAGGAAGTGGTGGATGCTGAAGATGAGAAGCAGGAGAGCAGTGCCAGAGAGGGGGCTCTGAAGATCACACTGCACGTCCTGAGGAAAATGAACCAGAAGGAGCTTGCTGACACACTGGAGAAAAGTAAGAGCTGTCTGCCTCATGTTTGAATGCTGTTTTATAACATAAAGTAGCTGTGTAACTCAATGATATTGTAGCAGCCTTAACACAACACCTAGTGACCTCATCAAGTAGCAGCAGAGATACCAAGACAACATTAATAATACCATCAATAATACCAATAATAATATAATCAGTCACACCAGTCTGTAATGCATTATGAAAACATTTACACATTTATACAGTCAGTTAAGATAATCAATTATTTTATGTACAACTTTGTAACACCGTCCGACAATAATGTAGACTATAACACAGACGTAATATTCATATCCTCTGTTGTTTCTAGATTCAGATGAGCTTGCTGTGATTTGCCAACGTGAACTCAAATCTAATCTAAAGAAGAAGTTTCAATGTGTATTTGAGGGGATCGCTAAACAAGGAAACCCAACACTTCTCAATAAGATCTACACAGAGCTCTACATCACAGAGGGTGGAACAGGAGAGGTCAATAATGAACATGAGCTGAGACAGATTGAGACAACAACCAGGAAACAAGCAAGACCAGAGACTGCAATCAAACGTAACGACATCTTCAAACCCTTAACTGGACAAGACAAACTTATCAGAACTGTGCTGACAAAGGGAGTCGCTGGTATTGGAAAAACAGTCTCTGTGCAGAAGTTCATTCTGGACTGGGCTGAAGAAGAAGCAAATCAGGATGTCCAATTTGTATTTTCATTCCCTTTTCGGGAGCTGAATTTGATGAAAGGGGACAAACACACTTTCATTGAACTTCTCAATCACTTCTCAATGGAAACCAAAGAATCAAGAATCTCCAACTATGACAACTACAAAGTTCTGTTCATCTTTGATGGTCTGGATGAGTGCCGACTGCCCCTAGACTTCCAGAAGAACAAGATCTGTTGTGACGTCACAGAGTCAAACTCAGTGGATGTTCTGCTGACAAATCTCATCAAGGGAAATCTGCTTCCCTCTGCTCTCCTCTGGATTACTACCCGACCTGCAGCAGCCAATAAGATTCCTTCAGGGTGTGTTGACCAGGTGACAGAGGTACGAGGGTTCAATGACCCACAGAAGGAGGAGTACTTCAGAAAGAGATTCAGTGATGAGGACCTTTCCAGCAGAATCATCTCACACATAAAGACATCAAGGAGCCTCCACATCATGTGCCACATTCCAGTCTTCTGTTGGATTTCTGCAACAGTCCTTGAACACATGCTGGAACATAAGAGAGAAGAGATGCCCAAGACTTTGACTGAGATGTACACACACCTTGTGGTGTTTCATACCAAACAGAGGAATGACAAGTATCCTGGGAAAGAAGAGACAGGTCCACACTGGAATAAAGAGAGTATTCTGTCACTGGGAAAACTGGCTTTTCAACAGCTTGTGAATGGCAATCTGATTTTCTATGAAGAAGACCTGAAAGAGGCTGGCATTGATGTCAATGAAGCCTCAGTGTACTCAGGATTGTGCACACAGCTCTTTAAAGAGGAATGTGGGCTGTACCAGGACAAGGTGTACTGCTTTGTTCATCTGAGCATTCAGGAGTTTCTGGCTGCTGTATATGTGTTCCTCTCATTCATCAACAACAATGAGAATCTAATGGCCAAACCTCAATCAACATCCAGTAAACCTTCTGTGCTTTTCAGAAACAAGCATAAAGTTACTGTCTACAAGAGTGCTGTGGATAAAGCCTTAAAAAGTGAGACTGGAAACCTGGACCTTTTCCTCCGCTTCCTTCTGGGCCTCTCACTGGAGTCCAATCAGAAGCACTTACGAGGTCTACTAACAAAGACAAGAAGCAGCTCACAGAGTAATGAAGAAACAGTCAAGTACATCAAGGAGAAGATCAGGGAGAATCCCTCTCCAGAGAAGAGCATCAATCTGTTCCACTGTCTGAATGAACTGAATGACCATTCTTTAGTGGAGGAGATCCAAAGCTACCTGAGATCAGGAAGTCTCTCAAAACCCAAACTGTCACCTGCACAGTGGTCAGCGCTGGTCTTTGTGTTGCTGACTTCAGAAAAGGAGCTGGATGTGTTTGACCTGAAGAAATACTCCAGATCAGAGGAAGGTCTTCTGAGGCTGCTGCCAGTGGTCAAAGCCTCCAGAGCTGTTCTGTGAGTAAATAAAATGACATATAAGAACTAATCATCACGAAGTAATATTCAGTTTAGAGAAAAATATGTATTATAATATGTATATAATATTATATTGAATAACCTATTGAATAAATGCATTGATTTTCACATTAGTAAAACATTATGACCATACAATTCTAGGAGAAAAAAGATCGATATGCTGTTTGAGAGAATAAACCAAATGCATCTGCCATTGTCCTTCTACACTACTCGTTAAATTAACAGTGTGTTTGTGTCATGATGATCTCTTTGTCAGGCTGTCAGGCTGTGGAGTCACAGGGGAAGGCTGTGCTTCTCTGGTCTCAGCTCTGATGTCAAACCCCTCACACCTGAGAGAGCTGGACCTGAGTAACAATGACCTGAAGGATTCAGGAGTGAAGCTGCTCTCTGCTGGACTGGGGAATCCCCACTGTAAACTGGAGACTCTGAGGTCAGTATTCCTGTAGTTGGTCAACAAGTGGTAACTGCTCAACAGATCCACATGTGTTTACCAGGCACACGTAGTCCACACCATATGTGTTTGGACAGTGAAGCTTAACGTTTTAAATTTAGCACTATGCTCCAGCATTTTGAACTGTGTGTGTGTGTGTGTGTGTGTGCGTGTGTGTGTATGTCCAGTGTTTGTGTATGTGCAGTGTATGTGTGCGTGTGTGTACACATGTATCACTTAATGAACACACACACACACACACACACACACACACACACACACACACACACACACACACACACACACACACACACACACACACGGGCTGGGCGATATGTCCAAAATATTATATCACCGTTTTCAAAAATACATTTGACAGTGTTTTTTTTTTTTATAGTAAAAGTTGTACATTTGCTTTATGAGTAGTGAGGGATCCCAGGGGGCTTTATGAGTAGTGAGTGATCCCAGGGTGCTTTATGAGTAGTGAGGGATCCCAGCGTGCTTTATGAGTAGTGATCCCAGGGCGGCTTTGTGAGTAGTGAGTAGTGATCCCAGGGTGCTTTCTGAGTAGTGAGTAGTGATCCCAGGGTGCTTTATGAGTAGTGAGTAGTGATCCCAGGGTGCTTTATGAGTAGTGAGTAGTGATCCCAGGGTGCTTTATGAGTAGTGAGTATTGATCCCAGGGTGCTTTATGAGTAGTGAGTATTGATCCCAGGGTGCTTTATGAGTAGTGAGTATTGATCCCAGGGTGCTTTATGAGTAGTGAGTGATCCCAGGGTGCTTTATGAGTAGTGAGTATTGATCCCAGGGTGCTTTATGAGTAGTGAGTATTGATCCCAGGGTGCTTTATGAGTAGTGAGTATTGATCCCAGGGTGCTTTATGAGTAGTGAGTATTGATCCCAGGGTGCTTTATGAGTAGTGAGTGATCCCAGGGTGCTTTATGAGTAGTGAGTGATCCTAGGGTGGCAACATAAGGGATTTCAATGAGTCTTTCTCCATTCTGATTGGTTTATTCTGGTCAATTCAACTTCAATCAAAACAAATGTCAGCACTTTATCATTTCTGCATTTCCTCTCTATTTCAGTGGTGGAAAAACTACCCAGTTGTCATACTTGAGTAAAAGTAAAGATACTTTTATAGAAAATTACTCACGTAAAAGTGAAAGTCACGCGGGAAAATACTACTTGAGTAAAAGTCTAAATTATTTGGTTTTAAATATTATTAAGTATCAAAAGTGCTGCTGCAGATAGTTGAGTGGTTAGAGCGTTGGACTAGTAACCGAAAGGTTGCTGGATTGAATCCCGAGCTGACAAGATGATAATCTGTCGTTCTGCCCTTGAACAAGGCAGTTATAACCCACTGTTCCCGGTAGACTGTCATCGTAAAATAAGAATTTGTTCTGAACCTCTCTTGGGTAAGAGGTGAGACGTTAGCGTCCCACCTCTTCAACAGCCAGTCAACTGCTGGGCGCCAAATTCAAATACAGAAATACTCATTATAAAAATTCAGAAAACAAAACATATTTTACATAGGTTTAAAGATTAACTTCTTTGATATAGGGGGCAGCATTTTCACTTTTGGATGAATTGCGTGCCCATAGTAAACTGCCTCCTACTCTGTCCCAGATGCTAATATATACATAGTATTATTACTATTGGATAGAAAACACTATGAAGTGTCTAAAACTGTTTGAATGATGCCTGTGAGTATAACAGAACTCATATGGCAGGCAAAAACCTGAGAAAAAATCCAAACAGGAAGGAAGTGAGAATTCTGAGGCTGGTCGATGTTAAACTCATCGCCTATTCAATTCCCTGTAATATATGGATCTGTTTGCACTTCCTACGCCTTCCACTAGATGTCAACAGTCGGTAGAACGTTGAATGAAGTGTATACTGTGTTGTGGGGCCGGATGGGAGGGGAATGAGTCAGTGGTCTGGCAGATTGCCAGTTCCTGGTCATGCGCTTTCCTCATGATATTGCCTT
Source organism: Salvelinus namaycush (assembly GCF_016432855.1). NCBI lineage: Eukaryota > Metazoa > Chordata > Actinopteri > Salmoniformes > Salmonidae > Salvelinus > Salvelinus namaycush. The sequence continues at coordinate 94,608 of NW_024061107.1, read as the reverse complement.
GCGTTCCATAACTTCTACAGACATGAAGGAATGCTCCGGTTGGAACGTTATTGGATATATATGATAACAACATCCTGAAGATTGATTCTCTACTAAGTTTGACCAGTTTATTCGACTTGTAATATAACTTTTTGAAGTTTTCGTCCGAGCATTTGGACACGTGTACTACACATGCTAGCAAAAGTAGCTACTTGGACATAAGTAATGGACATTATTGAACAAAATAACGATGTATTGTGGAACTAGGATTCCTTGGAGTGCATTCTGATGAAGATGATCAAAGGTAAGGGAATATTTATGATGTAATTTCGTATTTTTGTTGACTCCAACATGGCGGAGAAATGTTGTTAAATCTGAGCGCAGTCTCAGATTATTGCATGGTGTGCTTTTTACGTATTTTTTATTTTTAATCTGACACAGCGGTTGCATTAAGAACAAGTGTATCTTTAATTCTATGTAAAACATGTATCTTTCAAAGTTTATGATGAGTATTTCTGTTATTTGACGTGGCTCTTTGCAATTTCTCCGGATATTTTGGAGGCATTTCTGAACATGGCGCCAATGTAAACCGAGATTTGTGGATATAAATATGCACATTATCGAACAAAACATAAATGTATTGTGTAACATGATGTCCTATGAGTGTCATCTGAAGAAGATCATCAACGGTTAGTGATAAATTTTATCTCAATTTCTGCTTTTTGTGACTACAATCTTTTGCTGGGAAAATGGCTGTGTTTTTTTGTGGCTATGTACTGAGCTAACATAATTGTTTGGTGTGCTTTCCCCGTAAATCCTTTTTGAAATCAGACACGTTGGCTGGATTCACAACATGTGTAGCTTTAATTTGGTGTCTTTCATGTGTGATTTCATGAAAGATTGATTTTTATAGTAATATATTTGAATTTGGCGCGTTACATTTCTTCTGGCTTTTGGACAAGTGGGACGCTACCGTCCTACATATCCCAGAGAAGTTCACTTCTTGTAACTCCAACCACGGTGTCAGATTTAAAAAACGCTTTACGGCGAAAGCATACCTTACGATTATTTGAGAACATAGCCCACTAGACAAATCATTCTAAACAGTAACCAGCCAAGTAGAACAGTTATACAAGTCAGAAATAGAGATAAAATGAATCCCTTACCTTTGATGATCTTCATATGGTTGCACTCAGCAGACACTCATTTACTCAATAAATGTTCCTTTTGTTCGATAAAGTCTCTTTATATCCAAAAACCTCAGTTTTGTTCATGCGTTTTCTTCAGTAATCCACATGCTCAAACGCATTCAAAACAGGAAGACAAAAAAATCAAAATTGTATCCGTAAAGTTCATAGAAACATGTCAAACGATGTTTATATTCAAACCTCAGGTTGTTTTTAGCCTAAATAATCGATAATATTTCAACCGGACAATAACGTCGTCAATTTAAAAGGTAAACAAGAAAGGCACTCTCTCCGTCTCGCGCATGAAAAAGCTCTGTGACACTTTAGGGTCCACTCAGTCAGACTGCTCTTACTTCCTCATTTTTCAGGATACAAGCCTGAAACAATTTCTAAAGACTGTTGACATCTAGTGGAAGGCATAGAAACTGCAATTTGAGTTCTAAGTCAATGGATACTGTAATGGCATTGAATAGAAAACTACAAAACCCCCCAAAAAACTACTTCCTGAATGGATTTTCTCAGGTTTTCGATTGAGCAAAAATCAGTTCTGTTATACTCACAGACACTATTTTAACAGTTTTGGAAACGTTAGAGTGTTTTCTATCCAAATCTAGCAGTTATATGCATATCATATCTTCTGGGCCCGAGATGCAGGCAGTTTAATTTGGGCATGCATTTCCTCCAACATTCCGAATGCTGCCCCCTACCCTAGAGAAGTTAACTGACTTGCCTAGTTAAATAAATAAAGGTTACATTAAAATAAAAAGTAATTTATGAAATGTACTTAACTTCTTGTGAATAGGGGGGTACTGTTTTCACTTTGGAAAAAATCGTGCCCAAATTAAACGGCCTCGTACTCTGTTCTAGATCATACAATATGCATATTATTATTACTATTGGATAGAAAACACTCTGAAGTTTCTAAAACTGTTTGAATTATATCTGTGAGTAAAACAGAACTCATTTGGCAGCAAACTTCCATACAGGAAGTGAAAAATCTGAAAACGAGGCTCTGTTTCAGGGCCTGCCTATTCAACTGGCTTTTATTTATCGATATGTATGCAATTCATACGCCTTCCACTAGATGTCAACAGGCAGTAGAAGGTTGAATGGGGTGTCTAGCTTGATGTGAGGCCGAATAAGAGCTTTTGGAGTGACAGGTCCGGTATTTTGTTTTTTTTCGACGGTGCGCGGGGGACCTCGACATTGTCTTCTGAAAAGCGTTCGGTATACACGGCGAATTGCTCCGGCTCCGGCTCTGATTTTATTTGATACATATGAGAAAAACATCATAAAGTAGGATTTTTCAACCGAGTTTGATCAGTTTATTCAATGTTTATTGGGACTTTTGGAAATTTCCGTTCTTTGCGCCAAGAGATGATGGGCATGTTCGCGCCACAATGCTAGCCAACGTTGCTAATTCGACAGAAGAAATGGACATTCTAAAACCAAACAACGATTTATTCTGGAAATAGGACTCCTTGCACAACATTCTGATGGAAGCTCAGCAAAAGTAAGACACAATTTATGATGTTATTTCGTATTTCTGTGTAATATGTTGACTCCAACACCGCGGAGTATAGGTGAGCGCTGTCTCACAATAATGCATGCTGTATGTTGTAGTAAAGTTATTTTTAAAAATCTAACACAGCGGTTGCATTAAGAACCAGTGTATCTTTCATTTGCTGTAAAACATGTCTTTTTTAGTAAAGTTTATGATGAGTTCTTTGATTAGATTAGGTGACTGTCCAAAATATCTCCGGAGATTTTGGTGAATTGTTGCTACATATTCACAATGTATAACCACGATTTGCAGCTATAAATATGCACATTTTTGAACAAAACATAAATGTATTGTATAACATGATGTTATAAGACTGTCATCTGATGAAGTTGTTCAAGGTTAGTGATTAATTTTATCTCTATTTGTGGGTTTTGTGAAGGCTACCTATGCGGTGGAAACATGGTGAAAATATGCCGTTGTGTGTTTGGCTATTGTGGTTAGCTAATATAAACACATATTGTGTTTTCGCTGTAAAACATTTTAAAAATTGGAAATGATGGCTGGATTCACAAGATGTTTATCTTTCATTTGCTGTATTGGACTTGTGATTTCATGAAAATTATATTATGTGATATCCCTGTCCCGTTAGGCTAGGCTATGCTAGTCAGCTTTTTTGATGAGGATGCTCCCGGATTCGGGATGGGTATTAAGTATTACGATACATCTTGAATAACGTTCGAACCGGAAAATTAAATTGACTTCAGAAGACCGGTGGAACGGAGGTCCTCCTCATGTGAAGGCGCATGGTGAATACGTGATCAGCCCGTGCAAGTGATTACTCATTCCTGTCTCCTTCGGCCCCCCTTCACATTAGATTCATCAGACAAAGTTCTATTGACTGTTGACATCTAGTGGAAGCCGTAGGAAGTGAAAACTCATCAATATCTCTCTGTGATTTCAATGAGAGCTTGGTTGAAAATTGGCACCCCCAGAAAAAATACAAACAGGAAGTGGAACTTCTCAGGTTTTTGCCTGCCATGTGAGTTCTGTTATACTCACAGACATAATTCAAACAGTTTTCGAAACTTCAGAGTGTTTTCTATCCAATATGAATAATAATATGCATATATTAGCAACTGGGAATGAGGAGCAGGCCGTTTAATATGTGCACCTTTCATCCAAGCTACTCAATACTGCCCCTTCAGCCATAAGAAGTTAAACAGCCACCACTAACATTTAGTGGCCGCTGCCAATATACTGACTCAACTCCAGCCACTTTAATAATGGGAATTGATGGAAATTTATGTAAAAATGTATCACTAGCCACTTTAAACAATGCCACTTAATATAATGTTTACATACCCTACATAACTCATCTCATATGTATATGTATATACTGTACTCTATATCATCTACTGCATCTTGCCATCTTTATGTAATACATGTATCACTAGCCACTTTAAACTATGCCACTTTATGTTTATATACCCTACATTACTCATCTCATATGTATATACTGTACTCTATACCATCTACTGCATCTTGCCTTCTCTACCATCACTCATTCATATATCTTTATGTACATATTCTTTATCCCTTTACACTTGTGTGTATAAGGTAGTAGTTGTGGAATTGTTAGGTTAGATTACTCGTTGGTTATTACTGCATTGTCGGAACTAGAAGCACAAGCATTTCACTACACTCGCATTAACATCTGCTAACCATGTGTATGTGACACATAAAATTGGATTTGATTTGATTTGATTATAGTAGGTGGGGATTTTAATATTTCTCAGAATCATTTAATTGGTAGTTGGCCTCCAGGACAGTTCACTTCTATGAATATTAGTTTGAGGCAGTTTATTCTCCATTGGCTAACCAAGTTCCCTAATGCTTTACATATAGTAGGTGGGGATTCTATTTCTTTGAGGCAGTTTATGGAAAGGTTTGATATGATAGATATTTCGAGAGTAAAGTTTCCTAATGACTAGTCTTCCACTTGGAGTAATAAGACCCACTCCAGACAATCACCACAGATCTTTGGTTGTTGTCTAAATGTTTTGATAAACAGGCTATTTCTGTTAACATCCTGGCTACTCCCCTTTCTGATCATAGAGCTGTTTATATTGACATTACACTGTTTATCTCTGATAATGGCCCTTACTGATCATAGAGCTGTTTATATTGACATTACACTGTTTATCTCTGATAATGGCCCTTACTGATCATAGAGCTGTTTATATTGACATTACACTGTTTATCTCTGATAATGGCCCTTACTGACCATAGAGCTGTTTATATTGACATTACACTGTTTATCTCTGATAATGGCCCTTACTGATCATAGAGCTGTTTATATTGACATTACACTGTTTATCTCTGATAATGTCCCTTACTGATCATAGAGCTGTTTATATTGACATTATACTGTTTATCTCTGATAATGTCCCTTACTGATCATAGAGCTGTTTATATTGACATTACACTGTTTATCTCTGATAATGGCCCTTACTGACCATAGAGCTGTTTATATTGACATTACACTGTTTATCTCTGATAATGGCCCTTACTGATCATAGAGCTGTTTATATTGACATTACACTGTTTATCTCTGATAATGGCCCTTACTGATCATAGAGCTGTTTATATTGACATTACACTGTTTATCTCTGATAATGTCCCTTACTGATCATAGAGCTGTTTATATTGACATTACACTGTTTATCTCTGATAATGGCCCTTACTGACCATAGAGCTGTTTATATTGACATTACACTGTTTATCTCTGATAATGGCCCTTACTGGTCATAGAGCTGTTTATATTGACATTACACTGTTTATCTCTGATAATGGCCCTTACTGACCATAGAGCTGTTTATATTGACATTACACTGTTTATCTCTGATAATGGCCCTTACTGACCATAGAGCTGTTTATATTAACATTACACTGTTTATCTCTGATAATGGCCCTTACTGATCATAGAGCTGTTTATATTGACATTACACTGTTTATCTCTGATAATGGCCCTTACTGACCATAGAGCTGTTTATATTGACATTACCCTGTTTATCTCTGATAATGGCCCTGGCAGAGCATCCTATTGGAAGCTTAATAGCTCTATATTAAAACATGAGTTGGTCCAGATGGAGATAAACAATGTAATTACACACTTCTGGAACAACGCTATAAATAACAATTCATACAGTAATAACTGGGAGCTTTTTAAGGTTGGAAAATATGCCAGAAAACATGGAGTTTTGTTGCCAAGACCAGGAGAGCTGAAGAAGAAAGTGTAATTACAAAGATCACCTGTCTTGTTCAAAAGCCTGTTGAAAGTCTTTCAGAGGAGGATACATCTGTTCTGTTTGATCTACAACACCAGGTGGATGATATGTATAGACTGAAAGCATTCTGTTTGATCTATAACACCAGGTGGATGATATGTATAGACTGAAAGCATTCTGTTTGGTCTACAACACCAGTTGGATGATATGTATAGACTGAAAGCATTCTGTTTGATCTACAACACCAGGTGGATGATATGTATAGACTGAAAGCATTCTGTTTGGTCTACAACACCAGGTGGATGATATGTATAGACTGAAAGCATTCTGTTTGATCTATAACACCAGGTGGATGATATGTATAGACTGAAAGCATTCTGTTTGATCTACAACACCAGGTGGATGATATGTATAGACTGAAAGCATTCTGTTTGATCTATAACACCAGGTGGATGATATGTATAGACTGAAAGCATTCTGTTTGATCTACAACACCAGGTGGATGATATGTATAGACTGAAAGCATTCTGTTTGATCTACAACACCAGGTGGATGATATGTATAGACTGAAAGCATTCTGTTTGATCTATAACACCAGGTGGATGATATGTATAGACTGAAAGCATTCTGTTTGATCTACAACACCAGGTGGATGATATGTATAGACTGTTTGATCTATAACACCAGGTGGATGATATGTATAGACTGAAAGCATTCTGTTTGATCTACAACACCAGGTGGATGATATGTATAGACTGAAAGCATTCTGTTTGATCTACAACACCAGGTGGATGATATGTATAGACTGAAAGCATTCTGTTTGATCTATAACACCAGGTGGATGATATGTATAGACTGAAAGCATTCTGTTTGATCTACAACACCAGGTGGATGATATGTATAGACTGAAAGCATTCTGTTTGATCTACAACACCAGGTGGATGATATGTATAGACTGAAAGCATTCTGTTTGATCTATAACACCAGGTGGATGATATGTATAGACTGAAAGCATTCTGTTTGATCTATAACACCAGGTGGATGATATGTATAGACTGAAAGCATTCTGTTTGATCCACCAGGTGGATGATATGTATAGACTGAAAGCATTCTGTTTGATCCACCAGGTGGATGATATGTATAGACTGAAAGCATTCTGTTTGATCTACAACACCAGGTGGATGATATGTATAGACTGAAAGCATTCTGTTTGATCTACAACACCAGGTGGATGATATGTATAGACTGAAAGCATTCTGTTTGATCCACCAGGTGGATGATATGTATAGACTGAAAGCATTCTGTTTGATCTACAACACCAGGTGGATGATATGTATAGACTGAAAGCATTCTGTTTGATCTATAACACCAGGTGGATGATATGTATAGACTGAAAGCATTCTGTTTGATCTACAACACCAGGTGGATGATATGTATAGACTGAAAGCATTCTGTTTGGTCTACAACACCAGGTGGATGATATGTATAGACTGAAAGCATTCTGTTTGATCTACAACACCAGTTGGATGATATGTATAGACTGAAAGCATTCTGTTTGATCTACAACACCAGGTGGATGATATGTATAGACTGAAAGCATTCTGTTTGACCTACAACACCAGGTGGATGATATGTATAGACTGAAAGCATTCTGTTTGATCTACAACACCAGGTGGATGATATGTATAGACTGAAAGCATTCTGTTTGATCTACAACACCAGGTGGATGATATGTATAGACTGAAAGCATTCTGTTTGGTCTATAACACCAGGTGGATGATATGTATAGACTGAAAGCATTCTGTTTGATCTACAACACCAGGTGGATGATATGTATAGACTGAAAGCATTCTGTTTGATCTACAACACCAGGTGGATGATATGTATAGACTGAAAGCATTCTGTTTGATCTACAACACCAGGTGGATGATATGTATAGACTGAAAGCATTCTGTTTGATCTATAACACCAGGTGGATGATATGTATAGACTGAAAGCATTCTGTGTGATCTACAACACCAGGTGGATGATATGTATAGACTGAAAGCATTCTGTTTGATCTACAACACCAGGTGGATGATATGTATAGACTGAAAGCATTCTGTTTGGTCTACAACACCAGGTGGATGATATGTATAGACTGAAAGCATTCTGTGTGATCTACAACACCAGGTGGATGATATGTATAGACTGAAAGCATTCTGTTTGATCTACAACACCAGGTGGATGATATGTATAGACTGAAAGCATTCTGTTTGATCTCCAACACCAGGTGGATGATATGTATAGACTGTTTGATCTATAACACCAGGTGGATGATATGTATAGACTGAAAGCATTCTGTTTGAACTACAACACCAGGTGGATGATATGTATAGACTGTTTGATCTATAACACCAGGTGGATGATATGTATAGACTGAAAGCATTCTGTTTGATCCACCAGGTGGATGATATGTATAGACTGAAAGCATTCTGTTTGATCTACAACACCAGGTGGATGATATGTATAGACTGAAAGCATTCTGTTTGATCTACAACACCAGGTGGATGATATGTATAGACTGAAAGCATTCTGTTTGGTCTACAACACCAGGTGGATGATATGTATAGACTGAAAGCATTCTGTTTGATCTACAACACCAGGTGGATGATATGTATAGACTGAAAGCATTCTGTTTGGTCTACAACACCAGGTGGATGATATGTATAGACTGAAAGCATTCTGTTTGATCTACAACACCAGGTGGATGATATGTATAGACTGAAAGCATTCTGTTTGGTCTACAACACCAGGTGGATGATATGTATAGACTGAAAGCATTCTGTTTGAACTACAACACCAGGTGGATGATATGTATAGACTGAAAGCATTCTGTTTGATCTATAACACCAGGTGGATGATATGTATAGACTGAAAGCATTCTGTTTGAACTACAACACCAGGTGGATGATATGTATAGACTGAAAGCATTCTGTTTGATCTACAACACCAGTTGGATGATATGTATAGACTGAAAGCATTCTGTTTGGTCTACAACACCAGGTGGATGATATGTATAGACTGAAAGCATTCTGTTTGATCTATAACACCAGGTGGATGATATGTATAGACTGAAAGCATTCTGTGTGATCTATAACACGAGGTGGATGATATGTATAGACTGAAAGCATTCTGTTTGATCTATAACACGAGGTGGATGATATGTATAGACTGAAAGCATTCTGTTTGATCTATAACACGAGGTGGATGATATGTATAGACTGAAAGCATTCTGTTTGATCTACAACACCAGGTGGATGATATGTATAGACTGAAAGCATTCTGTTTGATCTACAACACCAGGTGGATGATATGTATAGACTGAAAGCATTCTGTTTGATCCACCAGGTGGATGATATGTATAGACTGAAAGCATTCTGTTTGATCTATAACACCAGGTGGATGATATGTATAGACTGAAAGCATTCTGTTTGATCTACAACACCAGGTGGATGATATGTATAGACTGAAAGCATTCTGTTTGATCTATAACACCAGGTGGATGATATGTATAGACTGAAAGCATTCTGTTTGATCTATAACACCAGGTGGATGATATGTATAGACTGAAAGCATTCTGTTTGATCTACAACACCAGGTGGATGATATGTATAGACTGAAAGCATTCTGTTTGATCTATAACACCAGGTGGATGATATGTATAGACTGAAAGCATTCTGTTTGATCTATAACACCAGGTGGATGATATGTATAGACTGAAAGCATTCTGTTTGATCTACAACACCAGGTGGATGATATGTATAGACTGAAAGCATTCTGTTTGATCTACAACACCAGGTGGATGATATGTATAGACTGAAAGCATTCTGTTTGATCTATAACACCAGGTGGATGATATGTATAGACTGAAAGCATTCTGTTTGATCTACAACACCAGGTGGATGATATGTATAGACTGAAAGCATTCTGTTTGGTCTACAACACCAGGTGGATGATATGTATAGACTGAAAGCATTCTGTTTGATATACAACACCAGGTGGATGATATGTATAGACTGAAAGCATTCTGTTTGATCTATAACACCAGGTGGATGATATGTATAGACTGAAAGCATTCTGTTTGATCTACAACACCAGGTGGATGATATGTATAGACTGAAAGCATTCTGTGTGATCTACAACACCAGGTGGATGATATGTATAGACTGAAAGCATTCTGTTTGATCTACAACACCAGGTGGATGATATGTATAGACTGAAAGCATTCTGTTTGATCTATAACACCAGGTGGATGATATGTATAGACTGAAAGCATTCTGTTTGATCCACCAGGTGGATGATATGTATAGACTGAAAGCATTCTGTTTGATCTACAACACCAGGTGGATGATATGTATAGACTGAAAGCATTCTGTTTGATCTATAACACCAGGTGGATGATATGTATAGACTGAAAGCATTCTGTGTGATCTACAACACCAGGTGGATGATATGTATAGACTGAAAGCATTCTGTTTGATCTACAACACCAGTTGGATGATATGTATAGACTGAAAGCATTCTGTTTGATCTACAACACCAGGTGGATGATATGTATAGACTGAAAGCATTCTGTTTGATCTATAACACCAGGTGGATGATATGTATAGACTGAAAGCATTCTGTTTGATCTACAACACCAGGTGGATGATATGTATAGACTGAAAGCAGACGGAACCTTTGTCAGATGTAGGAAGAAATGGAGGAGGATGAACTAAATTAATCTTGTTTTTTTTTCAGGTTAGAAAAATACCACTCTAAAAATAATACAATTCAGCAATTAAATATGACTGGTCTCATCACAGATGACCCCACATTAATCTACATCTTTAGTTACAACTTCAACAGTATTGTGAGGTGTCCTCATCTTCTACAGTATTGTGAGGTGTCCTCATCTTCTACAGTATTGTGAGGTGTCCTCATCTTCTACAGTATTGTGAGGTGTCCTCGTCTTCTACAGTATTGTGAGGTGTCCTCATCTTCTACAGTATTGTGAGGTGTCCTCATCTTCTACAGTATCGTGAGGTGTCCTCATCTTCTACAGTATTGTGAGGTGGCCTCATCTTCTACAGTATTGTGAGGTGTCCTCATCTTCTACAGTATTGTGAGGTGTCCTCATCTTCTACAGTATTGTGAGGTGTCCTCAACTCTTTGTTTTGATTGTCTGGGGAATGTGAAATCAGTTGGTGAGGCTGACAGGGAACAGTGTGATGACCCTATTATAGTTGAACACATCATTTATTCTATTGAACAACTTAAAAATAATAAGTCTCCTGGGACTGATGGTATATCTGCTGAGTTTTACACAACTGTTTACAGAACAGTTAGTCCCTTTTCTGTTGGTCTTTTCTGAAAGCATTGCAAATAATGATCTCCCTCCCAGTTTGACTCCAGGTCTGATTACATTGTAAATAATGATCTCCCTCCCAGTTTGACTCCAGGTCTGATTACATTGTAAATAATGATCTCCCTCCCAGTTTGACTCCAGGTCTGATTACATTGTAAATAATGATCTCCCTCCCAGTTTGACTCCAGGTCTGATTACATTGTAAATAATGATCTCCCTCCCAGTTTGACTCCAGGTCTGATTACATTGTAAATAATGATCTCCCTCCCAGTTTGACTCCAGGTCTGATTACATTGTAAATAATGATCTCCCTCCCAGTTTGACTCCAGGTCTGATTACATTGTAAATAATGATCTCCCTCCCAGTTTGACTCCAGGTCTGATTACATTGTAAATAATGATCTCCCTCCCAGTTTGACTCAAGCTCTGATTACATTCATCCATAAGCCCAATAAATACCTGTAAATGTATTAAACTGTGATAGAGGATGACTTTGTAAATGTATTAAACTGTGATAGAGGATCACTTTGTAAATGTATTAAACTGTGATAGAGGATCACTTTGTAAATGTATTAAACTGTGATAGAGGATCACTATGTAAATGTATTAAACTGGGATAGAGGATCACTTTGTAAATGTATTAAACTGTGACAGAGGATCAGTATGTAAATGTATTAAACTGTGGTAGAGGATCACGATGTAAATGTATTAAACTGTGATAGAGGATCACTATGTAAATGTATTAAACTGTGATAGAGGATCACGATGTAAATGTATTAAACTGTGATAGAGGATCACTATGTAAATGTATTAAACTGTGATAGAGGATCACGATGTAAATGTATTAAACTGTGATAGAGGATCACTTTGTAAATGTATTAAACTGTGATAGAGGATCACTTTGTAAATGTGTTAAACTGTGATAGAGGTCACTATGTAAATGTATTAAACTGTGATAGAGGTCACTATGTAAATGTATTCAACTGTGATAGAGGATCACTTTGTAAATGTATTAAAATGTGATAGAGGATCACTTTGTAAATGTATTAAACTGTGAGAGAGGATCACTATGTAAATGTATTACACTGGGCATTTGACCAATTCCAGTCCTCTTCCTCCTGGGGATACTATTTGAGAAGCTCAGTTCTGAGATACTCAGTTCTGGTGACCAAATAAAAGTACATTCTACTCCAAAATGTATCAAAATAAAATGATGCTGACACCATCTAAAATATAATTTCCACCTCCAGAAATGAGCCCAATAAGATATTGTTAACATTTTTAAATGATTTTAACATGTTGGACCAAAAAACCTGTATGGTATATTATCAGCTATTAGCAATAAGCATTATCACCTGTAACAACTGATGCAGCATAGTGTCTATAAATACATAGGCTGAAGCATGGGGTTTGTCTAACTACATTATCACCTGTATCAACTGATGCAGCATAGTGTCTATAAATACATAGGCTGAAGCATGGGGTTTGTCTATCTACATTATCACCTGTATCAACTGATGCAGCATAGTGTCTATAAATACATAGGCTGAAGCATGATGGGGTTTGTCTGTCTACATTATCACCTGTATCAACTGATGCAGCATAGTGTCTATAAATACATAGGCTGAAGCATGGGGTTTGTCTATCTACATTATCACCTGTATCAACTGATGCAACATAGTGACTATAAATACATAGGCTGAAGCATGGGGTTTATCGGTCTACATTATCACCTGCATCAACAGATGCAGCATAGTGTCTATAAATACATAGGCTGAAGCATGATGGGGTTTGTCTATCTACATTATCACCTGTATCAACTGATGCAGCATAGTGACTATAAATACATAGGCTGAAGCATGATGGGGTTTGTCTATCTACATTATCACCTGTATCAACTGATGCAGCATAGTGACTATAAATACAAAGGCTGAAGCATGACTATACACACTGGTCTGATAAACACTCCTAACAACCCCACCACTAGGAGGTGTCCACATGGTCTGATAAACACTCCTAACAACCCCACCACTAGGAGGTGTCCACATGGTCTGATAAACACTCCTAACAACCCCACCACTAGGAGGTGTCCACATGGTCTGATAAACACTCCTAACAACCCCACCACTAGGAGGTGTCCACATGGTCTGATAAACACTCCTAACAACCCCACCACTAGGAGGTGTCCACATGGTCTGATAAACACTCCTAACAACCCCACCACTAGGAGGTGTCCACATGGTCTGATAAACACCCCTAACAACCCACCACTAGCAGGTGTCCACATGGTCTGATAAACACTCCTAACAACCCCACCACTAGGAGGTGTCCACATGGTCTGATAAACACTCCTAACAACCCCACCACTAGGAGGTGTCCACATGGTCTGATAAACACTCCTAACAACCCCACCACTAGGAGGTGTCCACATGGTCTGATAAACACTCCTAACAACCCCACCACTAGGAGGTGTCCACATGGTCTGATAAACACTCCTAACCACCAGACCACTAGGAGGTGTCCACATGGTCTGATAAACACTCCTAACAACCCCACCACTAGGAGGTGTCCACAAGGTCTGATAAACACTCCTAACAACCAGACCACTAGGAGGTGTCCACATGGTCTGATAAACACTCCTAACAACCTGACCACTAGGAGGTGTCCACATGGTCTGATAAACACTCCTAACAACCCCACCACTAGGAGGTGTCCACATGGTCTGATAAACACTCCTAACAACCTGACCACTAGGAGGTGTCCACATGGTCTGATAAACACTCCTAACAACCCCACCACTAGGAGGTGTCCACATGGTCTGATAAACACTCCTAACAACCCCACCACTAGGAGGTGTCCACATGGTCTGATAAACACTCCTAACAACCCCACCACTAGGAGGTGTCCACATGGTCTGATAAACACTCCTAACAACCCCACCACTAGGAGGTGTCCACAAGGTCTGATAAACACTCCTAACAACCAGACCACTAGGAGGTGTCCACATGGTCTGATAAACACTCCTACAACCAGACCACTAGGAGGTGTCCACATGGTCTGATAAACACTCCTAACAACCCCACCACTAGGAGGTGTCCACATGGTCTGATAAACACTCCTAACAACCCCACCACTAGGAGGTGTCCACATGGTCTGATAAACACTCCTAACAACCCCACCACTAGGAGGTGTCCACATGGTCTGATAAACACTCCTAACAACCCACCACTAGGAGGTGTCCACATGGTCTGATAAACACTCCTAACAACCAGACCACTAGGAGGTGTCCACATGGTCTGATAAACACTCCTAACAACCCCACCACTAGGAGGTGTCCACATGGTCTGATAAACACTCCTAACAACCCCACCACTAGGAGGTGTCCATATGGTCCTAAAGAACACCATTGCTTCGTTTTTTTATCACATTCTAATAATCAAACTGGGGGAGAGGAATATGAACCTGTATAGTATGGTCAGATTGCTTGTGATTAGAGGGTTGGGCCAGTAACCGAAAGGTCACTGGTTCGAATACCCAAGCCGTCAAGGTGAAAATCTGACTATGTGCCGTTAAGCAAGGCACTTAACCCTATTTTGCTCGAGGGGAACCGTACTACTATGGTTGACCCTGTAAAACAACACTTTTTCACAGCATGTGACAATAAAACGTTATAATTCTTTCTCAATTACAACATTTAGTTTAATAACAATGTTGGTTATAAACCTTGTTGACATTCATCCAATGACACCTTGACTTGAATTACACTCTCACTGCAGAAAAACATTCTCTGTTATTGACGAACCAGAAATGTAACATATCTGTTTGACAGTCACCCTGGTTGAGGAATGTGTGAGTTATCTTGTCATCTCTTTGGGGAACCACAATGGAACATTCTAGTCTTTAAGGACATGAACTGGCAGAACAGGTTTCAGCAAAGTATGGAGTCAATGTTTTCAGGAAGGTGTAACCATGACAATAGGAGAGACAGGAGGCAGACTAAGCTGCAAGGGAAGCCACCTGAACTACTGAACTACTGTCCTACAAAGACAAACAGCATCTACACAAACAGCCACCTGAACTACTGTCCTACAAAGACAAACAGCATCTACACAAACAGTCACCTGAACTACTGTCCTACAAAGACAAACAGCCACCTGAACTACTGTCCTACAAAGACAAACAGCCACCTGAACTACTGTCCTACAAAGACAAACAGCATCTACACAAACAGTCACCTGAACTACTGTCCTACAAAGACAAACAGCCACCTGAACTACTGTCCTACAAAGACAAACAGCCACCTGAACTACTGTCCTACAGAGACAAACAGCATCTACACAAACAGCCACCTGAACTACTGTCCTATAAAGACAAACAGCATCTACACAAACAGCCACCTGAACTACTGTCCTACAAAGACAAACAGCATCTACACAAACAGCCACCTGAACTACTGCCCTACAAAGACACACAGCATCTACACAAACAGCCACCTGAACTACTGTCCTACAAAGACAAACAGCATCTACACAAACAGCCACCTGAACTACTGTCCTACAAAGACAAACAGCCACCTGAACTACTGTCCTACAAAGACAAAGAGCATCTACACAAACAGCCACCTGAACTACTGTCCTACAAAGACAAACAGCATCTACACAAACAGCCACCTGAACTACTGTCCTACAGAGACAAACAGCCACCTGAACTACTGTCCTACAAAGACAAACAGCCACCTGAACTACTGTCCTACAAAGACAAACAGCCACCTGATCTACTGTCCTACAAAGACAAACAGCATCTACACAAACAGCCACCTGAACTACTGTCCTACAAAGACAAACAGCATCTACACAAACAGCCACCTGATCTACTGTCCTACAAAGACAAACAGCATCTACACAAACAGCCACCTGAACTACTGTCCTACAAAGACAAACAGCATCTACACAAACAGCCTCCTGAACTACTGTCCTACAAAGACAAACAGCATCTACACAAACAGCCACCTGAACTACTGTCCTACAAAGACAAACAGCCAACCGAACTACTGTCCTACAAAGACAAACAGCATCTATACAAACAGCCTCCTGAACTACTGTCCTACAAAGACAATCAGCATCTACACAAACATCCACCTGAACTACTGTCCTACAGAGACAAACAGCATCTACACAAACAGCCACCTGAACTACTGTCCTACAAAGACAAACAGCATCTATACAAACAGCCTCCTGAACTACTGTCCTACAAAGACAATCAGCATCTACACAAACATCCACCTGAACTACTGTCCTACAAAGACAATCAGCATCTACACAAACATCCACCTGAACTACTGCCCTACAGAGACAAACAGCATCTATACAAACAGCCACCTGAACTACTGTCCTACAAAGACAAACAGCATCTACACAAACAGCCACCTGAACTACTGTCCTACAAAGACAAACAGCCAACCGAACTACTGTCCTACAAAGACAAACAGCATCTACACAAACAGCCTCCTGAACTACTGTCCTACAAAGACAAACAGCATCTACACAAACAGCCACCTGAACTACTGTCCTATAAAGACAAACAGCATCTACACAAACAGCCACCTGAACTACTGTCCTATAAAGACAAACAACATCTACACAAACAGCCACCTGAACTACTGTCCTACAAAGACAAACATCCACCTGAACTACTGTCCTACAAAGACAAACATCCACCTGAACTACTGTCCTACAAAGACAAACAGCCACCTGAACTACTGTCCTACAAAGACAAACAGCCACCTGAACTACTGTCCTACAAAGACAAACAGCATCTATACAAACAGTGATTCTGATCAAATTTGCTTTAAAGTTAATTTTTCTGTCCGTGCATATCAACCATGACCACTGATCTGACCTATGACCCCTAAAATGCTGATACTACACTCTGCCTTGGTATGACCTTAACCAGCTGTCTGGGTGATGAAACAGCAAAGTACAGCATCTAGAAATCTACATGTGTTGATCCAGAATGTTGTTTTTCTGTTTGATGGAAACAGTTTGAAAGTTCTAACTACATTCCAAGTATTTTTTTTATTTAACTAGGCAAGTCAGTTAAGAACAAATTATTATTTACAATGACCGTCTAGGAACAGTGGGTTAACTGTCTTGTTCAGGGGCAGAAGAACAGATTATTACCTTGTCAGATCTGGGATTCGATCTATAGATAGATATTCCTGGAGAGAGAGGAGCTGTTACCCCTGGGGAGAGAGGAGCTTCTACCCCTGGGGAGAGAGGAGCTGTTACCCCTGGGGAGAGAGAGGAGGTGCTACCCCTGGGGAGAGAGGAGCTGCTACCCCTGGGGAGAGAGAGGAGCTGCTAGCCCTGGAGAGAGAGGAGCTGCTACCCCTGGAGAGAGAGGAGCTGCTACCCCTGGAGAGAGAGGAGCTGTTACCCCTGGGGAGAGAGAAGCTGTTACCCCTGGGGAGAGAGGAGCTTCTACCCCTGGGGAGAGAGGAGCTGCTACCCCTGGGGAGAGAGGAGCTGTTACCCCTGGGGAGAGAGGAGCTTCTACCCCTGGGGAGAGAGGAGCTGCTACCCCTGGGGAGAGAGGAGCTGCTACCCCTGGGGAGAGAGGAGCTTCTACCCCTGGGGAGAGAGGAGCTGTTACCCCTGGGGAGAGAGGAGCTGTTACCCCTGGGGAGAGAGGAGCTGCTACCCCTGGGGAGAGAGGAGCTGTTACCCCTGGGGAGAGAGGAGCTGTTACCCCTGGAGAGAAGAGCTGCTACCCCTGGAGAGAGAACATCAACAAAACACCAAATGATGGAATTTCTTGTGGAAGAATGGTGTCACATCCCTCCAATAGAGTTCCAGACAGTTGTAGAATGTATGCCAAGGCACATTGTAAGAGCTGTAAAGAGAGAGGGAGGGGAGAGAGAACAGGCAGAACCTGATATGTAAATGAGCAGAGCACAAGGAAGTAACTTTCAACGACCGAATGATCATTCCAGTCTCTGTTTCTATTGAGAGATAAAAGGTAAGACGACGATTGTTATGTGTATTCATATAGTTGATGATATTGTTATGTGTATTCATATAGTTGATGATATTGTTATGTGTATTCATATAGTTGATGATATTGTTATGTGTATTCATATAGTTGATGATATTGTTATGTGTATTCATATAGTTGATGATATTGTTATGTGTATTCATATAGTTGATGATATTGTTATGTGTATTCATATAGTTGATGATATTGTTATGTGTATTCATATAGTTGATGATATTGTTATGTGTATTCATATAGTTGATGATATTGTTATGTGTATTCATATAGTTGATGATATTGTTATGTGTATTCATATAGTTGATGATATTGTTATGTGTATTCATATAGTTGATGATATTGTTATGTGTATTCATATAGTTGATGATATTGTTATGTGTATTCATATAGTTGATGATATTTTTGGTGGACAGTGCTATAATAGTCCTACTCTCCTTAATGTTTTTGATATAAATTAGATGCGTGGGGTGAATTCGTTCTGTGCCCATCTGTGTGCCCCAGGGTGATCGCTCCTACACTATCTAGAATCTAAAAGGGTTATTTGGCTGTCCCCATAGGATAACCCTTTGTAGAACCCTTTTTGGTACTAGGTAGAACCCTTTTGGGTTCCATACAGAACCCTTTCCACAGAGGGTTCTACATGGAAGCCAGAAGAGTTCTACCTGGAACTCAAAGTGTTCTCCTATGGGGACAGCCGGAGGACCCGTTTGGAACCCTTTATTCTAAGAGTGTACTGTATCATAGGTCTATAGACTTGTCTTCTCAAAACAGGTTTAAAACACAACAAGCAACAAACAAACATTTTCTCTTTCTAATCTACTGTTAATGCTTTTCACTCAGGAAGGTTTGTTGTGTGAAAGAGAGACAAATAAATATTGTGGACAGACTAACAACAAATTACACTTCCTCAAAACAGGTTGTGTGTATTCATTAGTGCCCATCGTAGCAAAATGTTTGGCAACAGAAACCGGTCACGTTGTACAGTGTTTGGAGTAAACTGTTTTTGCAACATTTTAAAACTGTTGGCTGTGGAGTAAACTAATGAATACAACCCAGGTTGTAGCCTACGACTCGGCTGTTGATACCTGCCTGATGCTGAAACCTGAACGTAGCCTGAGGGGTGTACTATGATGCAAGCTAGATATACTGGTTTTCTAAAGCTAGACAGCTTCAGTTAGCTTCACATTCCAGCTCAGGCCTCATCCATCAGAATATACAGAGCGCTAGTCATCAGGAAGGTGCTCTCTCAGCAGAACGGAAAATATCTCAATGACTTGACATGTTCTGGTTATGAATTCAGGCTACAAGGTGAGAATCCTGACACTAGTACTGGGTTAACCCTATTTATACTGATACTGGGTTAACCCTATTTATACTGATACTGGGTTAACCCTATTTATACTGATACTGGGTTAACCCTATTTATACTGATACTGGGTTAACCCTGTTTATACTGATACTGGGTTAACACTATCTATACTGATACTGGGTTAACCCTGTTTATACTGATACTGGGTTAACCCTATTGATACTGATACTGGGTTAACCCTATTTATACTGATACTGGGTTAACACTATTTATACTGATACTGGGTTAACCCTATTTATACTGATACTGGGTTAACACTATTTACAGTGATACTGGGTTAACCCTATTTATACTGATACTGGGTTAACCCTATTTATACTGATACTGGGTTAACCCTATTTATACTGATACTGGGTTAACACTATTTATACTGATACTGGGTTAACCCTATTTATACTGATACTGGGTTAACCCTATTTATACTGATACTGGGTTAACCCTATTGATACTGATACTGGGTTAACCCTATTGATACTGATACTGGGTTAACCCTATTGATACTGATACTGGGTTAACACTATTTATACTGATACTGGGTTAACCCTGTTTATACTGATACTGGGTTAACCCTATTGATACTGATACTGGGTTAACCCTATTTATACTGATACTGGGTTAACCCTATTTATACTGATACTGGGTTAACACTGTTTATACTGATACTGGGTTAACTATGCTGTGGCCAGTTGGTGAGGGCCACAGCATAGTCCTTTAGTCTCTATGGGCCAGGTGGCCAGTTGGTGAGGGCCACAGCATAGTCCTTTAGTCTCTATGGGCCAGATGGCCAGTTGGTGAGGGCCATAGCATAGTTATTTAGTCTCTATGGGCCAGATGGCCAGTTGGTGAGGGTCACAGCATAGTCCTCTAGTCTCTATGGGCCAGGTGGTCAGTTGGTGAGGACCACAGCATAGTCCTTTAGTCTCTATGGGCCAGGTGGCCAGTTGGTGAGGGCCACAGCATAGTCCTTTAGTCTCTATGGGCCAGATGGCCAGTTGGTGAGGGCCACAGCATAGTCCTTTAGTCTCTATGGGCCAGGTGGCCAGTTGGTGAGGGCCACAGCATAGTCCTTTAGTCTCTATGGGCCAGGTGGCCAGTTGGTGAGGGCCACAGCATAGTCCTTTAGTCTCTATGGACCAGGTGGCCAGTTGGTGAGGGCCACAGCATAGTCCTTTAGTCTCTATGGACCAGATGGCCAGTTGGTGAGGGCCACAGCATAGTCCTTTAGTCTCTATGGGCCAGGTGGCCAGTTGGTGAGGGCCACAGCATAGTCCTTTAGTCTCTATGGGCCAGGTGGCCAGTTGGTGAGGGCCACAGCATAGTCCTTTAGTCTCTATGGGCCAGGTGGCCAGTTGGTGAGGGCCACAGCATAGTCCTTTAGTCTCTATGGGCCAGGTGGCCAGTTGGTGAGGGCCACAGCATAGTCCTTTAGTCTCTATGGGCCAGATGGCCAGTTGGTGAGGGCCATAGCATAGTTATTTAGTCTCTATGGGCCAGATGGCCAGTTGGTGAGGGTCACAGCATAGTCCTCTAGTCTCTATGGGCCAGGTGGTCAGTTGGTGAGGACCACAGCATAGTCCTTTAGTCTCTATGGGCCAGGTGGCCAGTTGGTGAGGGCCACAGCATAGTCCTTTAGTCTCTATGGGCCAGATGGCCAGTTGGTGAGGGCCACAGCATAGTCCTTTAGTCTCTATGGGCCAGGTGGCCAGTTGGTGAGGGCCACAGCATAGTCATTTAGTCTCTATGGGCCAGGTGGCCAGTTGGTGAGGGCCACAGCATAGTCCTTTAGTCTCTATGGACCAGGTGGCCAGTTGGTGAGGGCCAGGGGCATAGTCCTTTAGTCTCTATGGGCCAGATGGCCAGTTGGTGAGGGCCACAGCATAGTCCTTTAGTCTCTATGGGCCAGGTGGCCAGTTGGTGAGGGCCACAGCATAGTCCTTTAGTCTCTATGGGCCAGATGGCCAGTTGGTGAGGGCCACAGCATAGTCCTTTAGTCTCTATGGGCCAGATGGCCAGTTGGTGAGGGCCACAGCATAGTCCTTTAGTCTCTATGGGCCAGGTGGCCAGTTGGTGAGGGCCACAGCATAGTCCTTTAGTCTCTATGGGCCAGATGGCCAGTTGGTGAGGGCCATAGCATAGTTATTTAGTCTCTATGGGCCAGATGGCCAGTTGGTGAGGGTCACAGCATAGTCCTTTAGTCTCTATGGGCCAGGTGGCCAGTTGGTGAGGGCCACAGCATAGTCCTTTAGTCTCTATGGGCCAGGTGGCCAGTTGGTGAGGGCCACAGCATAGTCCTTTAGTCTCTATGGGCCAGATGGCCAGTTCGTGAGGGCCATAGCATAGTTATTTAGTCTCTATGGGCCAGATGGCCAGTTGGTGAGGGTCACAGCATAGTCCTCTAGTCTCTATGGGCCAGGTGGTCAGTTGGTGAGGACCACAGCATAGTCCTTTAGTCTCTATGGGCCAGGTGGCCAGTTGGTGAGGGCCACAGCATAGTCCTTTAGTCTCTATGGGCCAGATGGCCAGTTGGTGAGGGCCACAGCATAGTCCTTTAGTCTCTATGGGCCAGGTGGCCAGTTGGTGAGGGCCACAGCATAGTCCTTTAGTCTCTATGGGCCAGGTGACCAGTTGGTGAGGGCCACAGCATAGTCCTTTAGTCTCTATGGACCAGGTGGCCAGTTGGTGAGGGCCAGGGGCATAGTCCTTTAGTCTCTATGGGCCAGATGGCCAGTTGGTGAGGGCCACAGCATAGTCCTTTAGTCTCTATGGGCCAGGTGGCCAGTTGGTGAGGGCCACAGCATAGTCCTTTAGTCTCTATGGGCCAGGTGGCCAGTTGGTGAGCTTCACAGCATAGTCCTTTAGTCTCTATGGACCAGGTGGCCAGTTGGTGAGGGCCACAGAATAGTCCTTTAGTCTCTATGGGCTAGATGGCCAGTTGGTGAGGGCCACAGCATAGTCATTTAGTCTCTATGGGCCAGGTGGCCAGTTGGTGAGGGCCACAGCATAGTCCTTTAGTCTCTATGGGACAGATGGCCAGTTGGTGAGGGCCACAGCATAGTCCTTTAGTCTCTATGGGCCAGGTGGCCAGTTGGTGAGGGCCACAGCATAGTCCTTTAGTCTCTATGGGCCATGTGGCCAGTTGGTGAGGGCCACAGCATAGTCCTTTAGTCTCTATGGACCAGGTGGCCAGTTAGTGAGGGCCAAAGCATAGTCCTTTAGTCTCTATGGGACAGATGGCCAGTTGGTGAGGGCCACAGCATAGTCCTTTAGTCTCTATGGGCCAGTTGGTGAGGGCCACAGCATAGTCCTTTAGTCTCTATGGGCCAGGTGGCCAGTTAGTGAGGGCCACAGCATAGTCCTTTAGTCTCTATGGGACAGATGGACAGTTGGTGAGGGCCACAGCATAGTCCTTTAGTCTCTATGGGCCAGATGGCCAGTTGGTGAGGGACACAGCATAGTCCTTTAGTCTCTATGGGCCAGGTGCCAGTTGTTGAGGGCCACAGCATAGTCCTTTAGTCTCTATGTACCAGGTGGCCAGTTGGTGAGGGCCACAGCATAGTCCTTTAGTCTCTATGGGCCAGATGGACAGTTGGTGAGGGCCATATCATAGTCCTTTAGTCTCTATGGGCCAGATGGCCAGTTGGTGAGGGCCAAAGCATAGTCCTCTAGTCTCTATGGGCCAGGTGGCCAGTTGGTGAGGGCCACAGCATAGTCCTCTAGTCTCTATGGGCCAGATGGCCAGTTGGTGAGGGCCACAGCATAGTCCTTTAGTCTCTATGGGCCAGGTAGCCAGTTGGTGAGGGCCACAGCATAGTCTTTTAGTCTCTATGGGCCAGGTGGCCAGTTGGTGAGGGCCACAGCATAGTTATTTAGTCTCTATGGGCCAGATGGCCAGTTGGTGAGGGTCACAGCATAGTCCTCTAGTCTCTATGGGCCAGGTGGTCAGTTGGTGAGGACCACAACATAGTCCTTTAGTCTCTATGGGCCAGGTGGCCAGTTGGTGAGGGCCACAGCATAGTCCTTTAGTCTCTATGGGCCAGGTGGCCAGTAAGTGAGGGCCACAGGATAGTCCTTTAGTCTCTATGGACCAGGTGGCCAGTTGGTGAGGGCCACAGCATAGTCCTTTAGTCTCTATGGGCCAGATGGCCAGTTGGTGAGGGACACAGCATAGTCCTTTAGTCTCTATGGGCCAGATGGCCAGTTGGTGAGGGCCACAGCATAGTCCTTTAGTCTCTATGGGCCAGGTGGCCAGTTGGTGAGGGCCACAGCATAGTCCTTTAGTCTCTATGGGCCAGGTGGCCAGTTGGTGAGGGCCACAGCATAGTCCTTTAGTCTCTATGGGCCAGGTGGCCAGTTGGTGAGGGCCACAGCATAGTCCTTTAGTCTCTATGGGCCAGGTGGCCAGTTGGTGAGGGACACAGCATAGTCCTTTAGTCTCTATGGACCAGGTGGCCAGTTGGTGAGGGCCACAGCATAGTCCTTTAGTCTCTATGGGCCAGATGGCCAGTTGGTGAGGGCCACAGCATAGTCCTTTAGTCTCTATGGGCCAGGTGGCCAGTTGGTGAGGGCCACAGCATAGTCCTTTAGTCTCTATGGGCCAGGTGGCCAGTTGGTGAGCTTCACAGCATAGTCCTTTAGTCTCTATGGACCAGGTGGCCAGTTGGTGAGGGCCACAGAATAGTCCTTTAGTCTCTATGGGCTAGATGGCCAGTTGGTGAGGGCCACAGCATAGTCATTTAGTCTCTATGGGCCAGGTGGCCAGTTGGTGAGGGCCATAGCATAGTCCTTTAGTCTCTATGGGTAGATGGCCAGTTGGTGAGGGCTTTAGCATAGTCCTTTAGTCTCTATGGGCCAGGTGGCCAGTTGGTGAGGGCCACAGCATAGTCCTTTAGTCTCTATGGGCCAGGTGGCCAGTTGGTGAGGGCCACAGCATAGTCCTTTAGTCTCTATGGGCCAGGTGGCCAGTTGGTGAGGGCCACAGCATAGTCCTTTAGTCTCTATGGGCCAGGTGGCCAGTTGGTGAGGGACACAGCATAGTCCTTTAGTCTCTATGGACCAGGTGGCCAGTTGGTGAGGGCCACAGCATAGTCCTTTAGTCTCTATGGGCCAGATGGCCAGTTGGTGAGGGCCACAGCATAGTCCTTTAGTCTCTATGGGCCAGGTGGACAGTTGGTGAGGGCCACAGCATAGTCCTTTAGTCTCTATGGGCCAGGTGGCCAGTTGGTGAGCTTCACAGCATAGTCCTTTAGTCTCTATGGGCCAGGTGGCCAGTTGGTGAGGGCCACAGCATAGTCCTTTAGTCTCTATGGGACAGATGGCCAGTTGGTGAGGGCCACAGCATAGTCCTTTAGTCTCTATGGGCCAGGTGGCCAGTTGGTGAGGGCCACAGCATAGTCCTTTAGTCTCTATGGGCCATGTGGCCAGTTGGTGAGGGCCACAGCATAGTCCTTTAGTCTCTATGGACCAAGTGGCCAGTTAGTGAGGGCCAAAGCATAGTCCTTTAGTCTCTATGGGACAGATGGCCAGTTGGTGAGGGCCACAGCATAGTCCTTTAGTCTCTATGGGCCAGTTGGTGAGGGCCACAGCATAGTCCTTTAGTCTCTATGGGCCAGGTGGCCAGTTAGTGACGGCCACAGCATAGTCCTTTAGTCTCTATGGGCCAGATGGCCAGTTGGTGAGGGACACAGCATAGTCCTTTAGTCTCTATGGGCCAGGTGCCAGGTGCCAGTTGTTGAGGGCCACAGCATAGTCCTTTAGTCTCTATGTACCAGGTGGCCAGTTGGTGAGGGCCACAGCATAGTCCTTTAGTCTCTATGGGCCAGATGGACAGTTGGTGAGGGCCATATCATAGTCCTTTAGTCTCTATGGGCCAGATGGCCAGTTGGTGAGGGCCACAGCATAGTCCTCTAGTCTCTATGGGCCAGGTGGCCAGTTGGTGAGGGCCACAGCATAGTCCTCTAGTCTCTATGGGCCAGATGGCCAGTTGGTGAGGGCCACAGCATAGTCCTTTAGTCTCTATGGGCCAGGTAGCCAGTTGGTGAGGGCCACAGCATAGTCCTTTAGTCTCTATGGGCCAGGTGGCCAGTTGGTGAGGGCCACAGCATAGTTATTTAGTCTCTATGGGCCAGATGGCCAGTTGGTGAGGGTCACAGCATAGTCCTCTAGTCTCTATGGGCCAGGTGGTCAGTTGGTGAGGACCACAACATAGTCCTTTAGTCTCTATGGGCCAGGTGGCCAGTTGGTGAGGGCCACAGCATAGTCCTTTAGTCTCTATGGGCCAGGTGGCCAGTAAGTGAGGGCCACAGGATAGTCCTTTAGTCTCTATGGACCAGGTGGCCAGTTGGTGAGGGCCACAGCATAGTCCTTTAGTCTCTATGGGCCAGATGGCCAGTTGGTGAGGAACACAGCATAGTCCTTTAGTCTCTATGGGCCAGATGGCCAGTTGGTGAGGGCCACAGCATAGTCCTTTAGTCTCTATGGGCCAGGTGGCCAGTTGGTGAGGGCCACAGCATAGTCCTTTAGTCTCTATGGGCCAGGTGGCCAGTTGGTGAGGGCCACAGGATAGTCCTTTAGTCTCTATGGGCCAGGTGGCCAGTTGGTGAGGGCCACAGCATAGTCCTTTAGTCTCTATGGGCCAGGTGGCCAGTTGGTGAGGGACACAGCATAGTCCTTTAGTCTCTATGGACCAGGTGGCCAGTTGGTGAGGGCCACAGCATAGTCCTTTAGTCTCTATGGGCCAGATGGCCAGTTGGTGAGGGCCACAGCATAGTCCTTTAGTCTCTATGGGCCAGGTGGCCAGTTGGTGAGGGCCACAGCATAGTCCTTTAGTCTCTATGGGCCAGGTGGCCAGTTGGTGAGCTTCACAGCATAGTCCTTTAGTCTCTATGGACCAGGTGGCCAGTTGGTGAGGGCCACAGAATAGTCCTTTAGTCTCTATGGGCTAGATGGCCAGTTGGTGAGGGCCACAGCATAGTCATTTAGTCTCTATGGGCCAGGTGGCCAGTTGGTGAGGGCCAAAGCATAGTCCTTTAGTCTCTATGGGTAGATGGCCAGTTGGTGAGGGCTTTAGCATAGTCCTTTAGTCTCTATGGGCCAGGTGGCCAGTTGGTGAGGGCCACAGCATAGTCCTTTAGTCTCTATGGGCCAGGTGGCCAGTTGGTGAGGGCCACAGCATAGTCCTTTAGTCTATATGGGCCAGTTGTTCAGTTGGTGAGGGCCACAGCATAGTCCTTTAGTCTCTATGGGCCAGGTGGCCAGTTGGTGAGGGCCACAGCATAGTCCTTTAGTCTCTATGGGCCAGGTGGCCAGTTAGTGAGGGCCACAGCATAGTCCTTTAGTCTCTATGGGACAGATGGACAGTTGGTGAGGGCCACAGCATAGTCCTTTAGTCTCTATGGGCCAGATGGCCAGTTGGTGAGGGCCACAGCATAGTCCTTTAGTCTCTATGGACCAGGTGGCCAGTTGGTGAGGGCCACAGCATAGTCCTTTAGTCTCTATGGGCCAGGTGGCCAGTTGGTGAGGGCCACAGCATAGTCCTTTAGTCTCTATGGGCCAGGTGGCCAGTTGGTGAGGGCCACAGCATAGTCCTTTAGTCTCTATGGGCCAGGTGGCCAGTTGGTGAGGGACACAGCATAGTCCTTTAGTCTCTATGGACCAGGTGGCCAGTTGGTGAGGGCCACAGCATAGTCCTTTAGTCTCTATGGGCCAGATGGCCAGTTGGTGAGGGCCACAGCATAGTCCTTTAGTCTCTATGGGCCAGGTGGCCAGTTGGTGAGGGCCACAGCATAGTCCTTTAGTCTCTATGGGCCAGGTGGCCAGTTGGTGAGCTTCACAGCATAGTCCTTTAGTCTCTATGGACCAGGTGGGCAGTTGGTGAGGGCCACAGAATAGTCCTTTAGTCTCTATGGGCTAGATGGCCAGTTGGTGAGGGCCACAGCATAGTCATTTAGTCTCTATGGGCCAGGTGGCCAGTTGGTGAGGGCCAAAGCATAGTCCTTTAGTCTCTATGGGTAGATGGCCAGTTGGTGAGGGCCACAGCATAGTCCTTTAGTCTCTATGGGCCAGGTGGCCAGTTGGTGAGGGCCACAGCATAGTCCTTTAGTCTCTATGGGCCAGGTGGCCAGTTGGTGAGGGCCACAGCATAGTCCTTTAGTCTATATGGGCCAGTTGTTCAGTTGGTGAGGGCCACAGCATAGTCCTTTAGTCTCTATGGGCCAGGTGGCCAGTTGGTGAGGGCCACAGCATAGTCCTTTAGTCTCTATGGGCCAGGTGGCCAGTTAGTGAGGGCCACAGCATAGTCCTTTAGTCTCTATGGGACAGATGGACAGTTGGTGAGGGCCACAGCATAGTCCTTTAGTCTCTATGGGCCAGATGGCCAGTTGGTGAGGGCCACAGCATAGTCCTTTAGTCTCTATGGACCAGGTGGCCAGTTGGTGAGGGCCACAGCATAGTCCTTTAGTCTCTATGGGCCAGGTGGCCAGTTGGTGAGGGCCCAGCATAGTCCTTTAGTCTCTATGGGCCAGATAAACAGTTGGTGAGGGCCACATCATAGTCCTTTAGTCTCTATGGGCCAGATGTACAGTTGATGAGGGCCACAGCATAGTCCTTTAGTCTCTATGGGCCAGGTGGCCAGTTGGTGAGGGCCACAGCATAGTCCTCTAGTCTCTATGGGCCAGGTGGTTAGTTGGTGAGGGCCACAGCATAGTCCTTTAGTCTCTATGGACCAGGTGGCCAGTTGGTGAGGGCCACAGCATAGTCCTCTAGTCTCTATGGGCCAGTTGGTGAGGGCCACATCAAGGGGAAAGAAACTGTTCAGATGGGGGTCTATAACATCCAATCACAGAGGTTTCAGCAGCTGACAGTTGTAACGTTGATAATAACTCAAACTGCTTTATTCAGATAAAGGCAATCTCTGTACAAATGTAGGATCTTCATTTGATCAACCTGTTGCAGGAAAACTAAAACTTGTACTGTATTTGAGTTTGTTTAAGCTTTAAAAAAAGTTTCTGAAGATGATAAATTCCAATTTTCCATTTTAAAATGGTTCATTCATTATAATCTACATAATATTTCAAATTATCCTGTTTCTGCAGGATTATTCTTATGCTGTAGCAAACTGGTTCAAATTAAGATTCAACATCTGTAGCAATATACCTCTCTTTAATGTATATGGCTCTATCAGGATCTATATACCTCTCTCTAATGTAAATGACTATATCAGGATATATATACCTCTCTCTAATGTATATGACTATATCAGGATATATATACCTCTCTAATGTATATGGCTATATCAGGATATATATACCTCTCTCTAATGTATATGGCTCTATCAGGATATATATACCTCTCTCTAATGTATATGACTCTATCAGGATATATATACCTCTCTCTAATGTATATGGCTCTATCAGGATATATATACCTCTCTCTAATGTATATGACTATATCAGGATATATGTACCTCTCTCTAATGTACATGGCTCTATCAGGATATATATACCTCTCTCTAATGTATATGACTATATCAGGATATATATACCTCTCTAATGTATATGGCTATATCAGGATATATATACCTCTCTCTAATGTATATGGCTCTATCAGGATATATATACCTCTCTCTAATGTATATGACTCTATCAGGATATATATACCTCTCTCTAATGTATATGGCTCTATCAGGATATATATACCTCTCTCTAATGTATATGACTATATCAGGATATATGTACCTCTCTCTAATGTACATGGCTCTATCAGGATATATATACCTCTCTCTAATGTATATGACTATATCAGGACATATATACCTCTCTCTAATGTATATGGCTCTATCAGGATATATATACCTCTCTCTAATGTATATGACTATATCAGGATATATATACCTCTCTCTAATGTATATGACTATATCAGGATATATATACCTCTCTCTAATGTATATGACTATATCAGGATATATATACCTCTCTCTAATATATATGGCTCTATCAGGATATATATACCTCTCTCTAATGTATATGTCACGTTCCTGACCTGTTTTTCTTTGTCTTGTATTTGTTTTAGTTGGTCAGGGCGTGAGTTGGGTGGGTTGGTCTAGGTTTGATTTTCTATGTTGGGATTTTGGTGTTCGGCCTGGTATGATTCTCAATCAGAGACAGCTGTCAATCGTTGTCCCTGATTGAGAATCATACATAGGCAGCCTGGGTTTCACTTGTGTTTGGTGGGTGTTTGTTCCTGTGTCAGCGTTTGGGCCACACAGGACTGTTTCGGGTTAGTCACGTTTGCTGGTTTTTTGTATTTTGAAGTGTTTTGTTGTTTTTTCATTAAATATGAACACTTACCACTCTGCATCTTGGTCCGATCCATGCTCCTCCTCGTCTGAGGAGGAGAACGACTACGACAGCCGTTACAGAAACACCCACCAAAAAAGGATCAAGCAAATTGGGAACAGAAAGCAGCAGAGACCGAGGACACAGGACTCGTGGACTTGGGAGGAGATCCTGGACGGCAAAGGACCCTGGGCTCAGCCAGGGGAATATCGCCGTCCCAAGGCGGAGTTGGAGGCAGCGAAGGCAGAGAGGCGCTGGTATGAGGAGGCAGCGCGGCGACGCGGCTGGAAGCCCGAGAGGCTCACCCAAAAATTTATTGGGGGGGGGCTAAAGGGGAGTGTGGCAAAGCCGGGTAGGAGACCTGAGCCAACTCCCCGGGCTTACCGTGGAGTGAGAGGGCGTCGTACTGGTCAGACACCGTGTTATGCGGTGGAGCGCACGGTGTCCCCAGTACGCGTGCTTAGCCCAGTGCGGGCTATTCCACCTTGCCGCACTGGTAGGGCTAGGTTGGGCATCGAGCCGGGTGCCATGAAGCCGGCCCAACATATCTGGCCTCCAGTACGTCTCCTCGGGCCGGCGTACATAGCACCAGCCTTACAGGTGGTGTCCCCGGTTCGCCTGCATAGCCCAGTGCGGGCTATTCCACCTCGCCGCACTGGCAGGGCTACGGGGACCATTCAACCTGGTAGGGTTGGGGAGGCTCGGTGCTCAAGAGCGCGTGTCCTCCTTCACGGTCCGGTATATCCGGCGCCACCTTCCCACCCCAGCCCAGTACCATCAGTGCTGACACCACGCACCAGGCTTCCAGTGCGTTGCCAGAGCCCTGTTCCTCCTCCACGCACTCTCCCTGTGGTGCGTGTCTCCAGCCCAGTGCCTCCAGTTCCGGCACCACGCACCAGGCCTACTGTGTGCCTCAGCAGGTCAGAGTCGGCCGTCTGCACAACGCCGCCTGCGCTGCTTGCCTGTTCAGCGCTGCCTGAACTGTCTGCCTGCCCAGCGCTGCCCGTCTGTCCCGAGCCTTCAGAGCAGTCCAGCCAGGACCTGCCAGAGCCGTCCAGCCAGGACCTGCCAGAGCCGTCCAGCCAGGACCTGCCAGAGCCGTCCAGCCAGGACCAGCCAGAGCCGTCCAGCCAGGACCAGCCAGAGCCGTCCAGCCAGGACCAGCCAGAGCCGTCCAGCCAGGACCAGCCAGAGCCGTCCAGCCAGAGCCGTCCAGCCAGGACCAGCCAGAGCCGTCCAGCCAGGACCAGCCAGAGCCGTCCAGCCAGGACCCGCCGGAGCCAGCCGCCAGCCAGGATCCGCCAGAGCCTTCCGCCAGCCAGGATCCGCCAGAGCCTTCCGCCAGCCAGGATCCGCCAGAGCCTTCCGCCAGCCAGGATCCGCCAGAGCCTTCCGCCAGCCAGGATCCGCCAGAGCCTTCCGCCAGCCAGGATCCGCCAGAGCCTTCCGCCAGCCAGGATCCGCCCCTCAGTCCGGTGCTGCCCCTCAGTCCGGTGCTGCCCCTCAGCCAGGATCTGCCCCTCAGTCAGGTGCTACCCCTCAGTCCGTTACTGCCCTTTGGAATAGTGGGATTGACATGGAGGGTGGATATTGGGAGGAGGCCACGGAAGCGGGGGTTGACTATGGTGGGGTGGGGACCACGACCAGCGCCAGAGCCGCCACCGTGGACAGACGCCCACCCAGACCCTCCCCTAGACTTTGTGCTGGTGCGCCCGGAGTTCGCACCTTAAGGGGGGGGTTCTGTCACGTTCCTGACCTGTTTTTCTTTGTCTTGTATTTGTTTTAGTTGGTCAGGGCGTGAGTTGGGTGGGTTGGTCTAGGTTTGATTTTCTATGTTGGGATTTTGGTGTTCGGCCTGGTATGATTCTCAATCAGAGACAGCTGTCAATCGTTGTCCCTGATTGAGAATCATACATAGGCAGCCTGGGTTTCACTTGTGTTTGGTGGGTGTTTGTTCCTGTGTCAGCGTTTGGGCCACACAGGACTGTTTCGGGTTAGTCACGTTTGCTGGTTTTTTGTATTTTGAAGTGTTTTGTTGTTTTTTCATTAAATATGAACACTTACCACTCTGCATCTTGGTCCGATCCATGCTCCTCCTCGTCTGAGGAGGAGAACGACTACGACAGCCGTTACAGTATATGACTATATCAGGATATATATACCTCTCTCTAATGTATATGACTCTATCAGGATATATATACCTCTCTCTAATGTATATGACTATATCAGGATATATATACCTCTCTCTAATGTATATGACTATATCAGGATATATATACCTCTCTCTAATGTACATGGCTCTATCAGGATTCACTTTTGACCATTTGACATCTTTTATTTACTGTTGTTTAGGCTGGTTGAATGAGTTGTCTATGAAAGCTACTTCATCTGCCAGAAAACAGGCGGCTGCACCAGTGACTGTAAGTTATGTGATTTCCTCATATGAAATTAAAAGTATGTTTGTAGCCTACGCAGTTACAAAATGGCTGTTGAAACTGTAACACATATTTCTCGGTAACATTAAATAAATGTGTTGGTATGTAGGAAAGACGGGCAGACTCTCGTATTGTAGGTCTAGGCTACCTACAAACTATTATAAGGTTAGGTCGACGTCAGACATTCAATAGTCAGAGTAGGTTGGAGCTATGATCACTGTTGTTGACAAACCTGATGGTCTCTGTGAACTGATCTGAACAGGTTTAGGCTGGTCATCTATGATATGTAGGCTATAGCTGAGGTATCGACCTCGATCTGCATATCACTAACAAACCACTATTATACATTATAACCTAGCCTACTTTACATAATATAACATCTACATATCACTAACAACCCACTACTATACATTATAACCTAGTCTACTTTACATAATATAACATCTCTTACTTGATGCATTAAACAGGTTTAGACTGGTCATCTATGATATGTAGGTTATATACAGTACATTCTCTGTCCTGCTACTGGTAGGACTATAACATTATGTGAACTGATCTGAACAGGTTTAGACTGGTCATCTATGATATGTAGGTTATATACAGTACATTCTCTGTCCTGCTACTGGTAGGACTATAACATTATGTGAACTGATCTGAACAGGTTTAGGCTGGTCATCTATGATATGTAGGTTATATACAGTACATTCTCTGTCCTGCTACTGGTAGGACTATAACATTATGTGAACTGACCTGAACAGGTTTAGGCTGGTCATCTATGATATGTAGGCTATAGCCGAGGTATAGACCTTGATCTGCATATCACTAACAAACTGCTATTATACATTATAACCTAGTCTACTTTACATGATTTAACATATCTTACCTGTTGCAAATATACTTTCTGAATGGATCAATGATTTCCCCCTCAGATCAATCATGTCCGTTTTAGCCCTTCTGTCTACATTCTCAGATACATTTAGAAAATAACAGATTGAAAGACAATAAATATCTTCCTTTTAATTCACACAAATAATTGTGAGACACGACCTTGTGTTGCTGTACTGTCTATAACTACCTTAACAAACAGTGACTTATTATTATTATTATTATTGTTGCTGTACTGTCTATAACTACCTTAACAAACAGTGACTTATTATTATTATTATTATTATTGACAGTTACCATGGAGATGTCATTTCACAACTACATATTCATGTGATTGAATTAAATCACCTGACTGTTTCGATATGTCTGTTAGTAAATGTTTCATAAGAGATCATTAATGAATGATAACAATTGACATTAAAGAATTACTGTGTTAACCACAACCAACATTCTGGATCTCTGTTTAGGGGTCAGTGCTCTAAAATGAGTCTCTCTGGGGAGAGAGAGGAGGGGGGCCCTGCCTCTAAAATGAGTCTCTCTGGGGAGAGAGAGGAGGGGGGCCCTGCCTCTAAAATGAGTCTCTCTGGGAAGAGAGAGGAGGGGGGCCCTGCCTCTAAAATGAGTCTCTCTGTGGAGAGAGAGGAGGGGGGCCCTGCCTCTAAAATGAGTCTCTCTGGGGAACATGACACCAAAGCTAAGAGGTGAGATGACAATTTTTGAAATAATTATTAAGAGTTTATTTCCAAAATGCATCACATTTGTTTTTTCATCAGAAATGGTTGCTTAAGGGTACCTTCAATATTACTGTTCTCAGATTTACAGTTAATAGATTCTAGATGGGTATATCTTTATTAAATTATTAGTACTATTATTACTGTCCTCTTTTTCAAGATGTGGCCGATTTAAACAGCCACAATACATTTTTAAAAGAAGATTATACATTTTTTGACAACAATTTTTTTCTAAATGACTGCTGGGTAATTTGATATGCATCGAAATCTCAGTTCGTAGGCATCGAATTAAAGGGACAGTTGTAAATCATGCAGCGCCTTGTCTTCGTGATCGCAGATTTTAGAGAAACAACAAATATAGGTACATATAAGTGTCTTATATCGTCTGAAAGCTTAAATTCTCGTTAAGCGAATGCTGCACAGGTTCAGTGAGTTGCAAACCAAATGGATAGGTCTAGCTCATTGATTTGTAGATCTGACTCAGTTGCTACCTCAGATTATGAGCCTAGCAGGTGTCGTGAATGAGTTATGTACTACCCACAGAAGGCCACAGGGAGGAGCAAGAGAGTTATAAACTCATACTGATTTTTTGCCTTAAAAACCCTAAACATAACCCTTAATTGTATTATATTTATTATTGCAAGGCAGACAACTTGATAAAAAAGCCACATCTGTTTAATTTTTTCAGATGTGGTTTGAACTGGGTGACCTAGTAACCTCTATGTGAAAGTCCAGCAATTGGCTTGGGATATGTGGGGCAGGTTTGAGACTGATCTAAGGAATGAGAAAAATACACTTTATTTCTCAGCTGCCTCACCAATGTCTGTACGTGAATTAATACCTTTTAATTGCTAAATATTTCCAATAGAAGGCAGCATAAGACCATGAAGCATCAGTTATAGGCTACAAGCAGCAATATGATTGACATAAAATAGCACACAACCACAGACTATATGTCCCATGATTTTCTAAAATGGTCACTCATTACTTTAGTTAGCTATGTATCTCGTATTAGGGCTGTGTTGCTTTTGGGAGAGCAACAAAATAGTGACAATAGCAGGTATTGAACACCGGGTAAATAATCACTAGTCAGAACCTCAACCTCAGTATACATGCATTATAAAATATGTTCTTAATATCTGATATTGTGAGTAAACAACCTCGGAATAGAAAAGACAAGAGTGCGTCTTCCAGCCCACCAATAAATTACATAATTCAACCCTCCCGGTTAGTAAATTTACCTCAACATTCCACCGGAGAAGGCAGAGTAACGACACCAGCCTTTTGGCGGGGCTGACTACAACGCTCGCGTCGCTAAATGAATTTCGTTATTAAAAATGACACACTGACACACGCCAACGAGCGTCTAGAAGTCAGTTCTATTTGTGACGCAGTTCGTGCTGCATATCCTCATTGGTTTATAGAAGCAGGTAACCACGTGCCATCTCCTCATTGGTTTATAGAAGCAGGTACCCACGTGCCATCTCCTCATTGGTTTATAGAAGCAGGTATCCACGTGCCATCTCCTCATTGGTTTATAGAAGCAGGTATCCACCTGCCATCTCCTCATTGGTTTATAGAAGCAGGTACCCACGTGCCATCTCCTCATTGGTTTATAGAAGCAGGTACCCACGTGCCATCTCCTCATTGGTTTATAGAAGCAGGTACCCACGTGCCATCTCCTCATTGGTTTATAGAAGCAGGTACCCACGTGCCATCTCCTCATTGGTTAATAGAAGCAGGTACCCACGTGCCATCTCCTCATTTAGCAAAAAAAACATAATTTAACATAAACATAACTTCTTTAAACAATAAAAGCTAATTTACGAACATTTCTGAAAATGGATATATAGCTTTTTAGAATGAAACTCTTCTTATGTTTCCCCATCTGAGCTCAGAGTAGATGAGAGATGTAATGTTTGTCTCTGTTGTGTTGAAGACCAATCAAGCAGGAGAGACCAGCCTCCCCTGTACCCAGCTGTGTGTCCATGAAGAGTGACTGGTCTATGATGCATCCTATATACTTTAGAGAGGGAGACTTTTCTACTGAACAAAGGTAAGAAGAACTCATGGGTCATGGTCAGTGAGTTAAACAACACTGTCTGTAGTCATTTCTCCTCTCCCATTTTCACATTTCTTTTTGTTATGTTCATAATCCATAGGCTAATCATTTTGTCCATTTTCATAGTCCTGAAACAATATTAAACAAACACAACATTCCCTCCGTGTGTGTGTGTGTGTGTGTGTGTGTGTGTGTGTGTGTGTGTGTGTGTGTGTGTACTCCCTGGATGAGGAGATGTAATCTCATGTTTTGTCCACAGAAACCAACAGGAGAGATCTGAGTCAGAGATTCTCAGTGGTCAGTCTTCCCAGAGTCATCAAACAGACCTGGACTCCATATTCAGTGTATGTGGTCCTGTTATGTACATTTGTTTTTGTTTACCTCAAGAAAAGTTGATCTGTCAATCATTCATTAATGTGTTAATGAGAATGCATTTCTTCTCTTGCTTAACTTATTTAATTTACTTATTTCAGTTGCTTGAAGAGAATATTATTACATTTGTGAAGAACGAGCTGAAGATGTTCAAGAGGATTCTTAGTCCAGAACTCCCAGAAGGCTTTGAGAGTCAGAAGCAGGATAAGGAAGTGGTGGATGCTGAAGATGAGAAGCAGGAGAGCAGTGCCAGAGAGGGGGCTCTGAAGATCACACTGCACGTCCTGAGGAAAATGAACCAGAAGGAGCTTGCTGACACACTGGAGAAATGTAAGAGCTGTCTGCCTCATGTTGAATGCTGTTTTATAACATTTAAAAGCTGTAGCTAAAGTACATCTAAAGTAGCTGTGTAACTCAATGATATTGTAGCAGCCTTAACACAACACCTAGTGACCTCATCAAGTAGCAGCAGGGATGTGTTGTGGTGATTAATTTAGAAAGAGAGACAACATTAATAATACCATCAATAATACCAATAATAATATAATCAGTCACACCAGTCTGTAATGCATTATGAAAACATTTACAAATTTATACAGTCAGTTAAGAGAAAAAATTATTATAATGTAAAACTTTATAACAGTCCTTCAATACTGTTAGCATTAAAACAGACGTAATATTAATATCCTCTGTGTTATTCCTAGATTCAGATGAGTTTGCTGTGATTTGCCAACGTGAACTCAAATCTAATCTAAAGAAGAAGTTTCAATGTGTATTTGAGGGGATCGCTAAACAAGGAAACCCAACACTTCTCAATAAGATCTACACAGAGCTCTACATCACAGAGGGTGGAACAGGAGAGGTCAATAATGAACATGAGCTGAGACAGATTGAGACAACAACCAGGAAACAAGCAAGACCAGAGACTGCAATCAAATGTAATGACATCTTCAAACCCTTAACTGGACAAGACAAACGAATCAGAACTGTGCTGACAAAGGGAGTCGCTGGCATTGGAAAAACAGTCTCTGTGCAGAAGTTCATTCTGGATTGGGCTGAAGGAAAAGCAAATCAGGATGTCCAATTTGTATTTTCATTCCCTTTTCGGGAGCTGAATTTGATGAAAGGGGACAAACACACTTTGATTGAACTTCTTAATCACTTCTCAATGGAAACCAAACAATCAGGAATCTCCATCTACAACAAGTACAAAGTTCTGTTCATCTTTGATGGTCTGGATGAGTGCCGACTGCCCCTAGACTTCCAGAAGAACAAGATCTGTTGGGACGTCACAGAGTCAACCTCAGTGGATGTTCTGCTGACAAATCTCATCAAGGGAAATCTGCTTCCCTCTGCTCTCCTCTGGATTACTACCCGACCTGCAGCAGCCAATACGATCCCTTCAGTGTGTGTTGACCAGGTGACAGAGGTACGAGGGTTCAATGACCCACAGAAGGAGGAGTACTTCAGGAAGAGATTCAGTGATGAGGACCTGGCCAGCAGAATCATCTCACACATAAAGACATCAAGGAGCCTCCACATCATGTGCCACATTCCAGTCTTCTGTTGGATTTCTGCAACAGTCCTTGAACACATGCTGAAACATAAGAGAGAAGAGATGCCCAAGACTCTGACTGAGATGTACACACACCTTGTGGAGTTTCATACCAAACAGAAGAATGAAAAGTATCTTGGGAAAGAAGAGACAGGTCCACACTGGAATAAAGAGATCATTCTGTCACTGGGAAAACTGGCTTTTCAGCAGCTTGTGAAGGGCAATCTGATTTTCTATGAAGAAGACCTGAAAGAGGCTGGCATTGATGTCAATGAAGCCTCAGTGTACTCAGGATTGTGCACACAGCTCTTTAAAGAGGAATGTGGGCTGTACCAGGACAAGGTGTACTGCTTTGTTCATCTGAGCATTCAGGAGTTTCTGGCTGCTGTATATGTGTTCCTCACATTCATCAACAACAATGAGAATCTAATGGACGAACTGCAAACAAACGACGAGCCTGAAGTTACTTTCTACAAAAGTGCTGTGGATAAAGCCTTACAAAGTGAGACGGGAAACCTGGACCTTTTCCTCCGCTTCCTTCTGGGCCTCTCACTGGAGTCCAATCAGAAGCACTTACGAGGTCTAATGACAAAGACAAGAAGCAGCTCACAGAGCCATGAAGAAACAGCCAAGTACATCAAGGAGAAGATCGGGGAAAATCCCTCTCCAGAGAGGAGCATCAATCTGTTCCACTGTCTGAATGAACTGAATGACCATTCTCTAGTGGAGGAGATCCAAAGATACCTGAGATCAGGAAGTCTCTCAGAAGACGAACTGTCACCTGCACAGTGGTCAGCTCTGGTCTTTGTGTTGCTGACTTCAGAAAAGGAGCTGGATGTGTTTGACCTGAAGAAATACTCCAGATCAGAGGAAGGTCTTCTGAGGCTGCTGCCAGTGGTCAAAGCCTCCAGAACTGTTCTGTGAGTAAATAAAATGACATATAAGAACTAATCATCAGGACGAAATATTCAGTTTAGAGAAAATGATGTATTATAATATGTATATAATATTATATTGAATAACATACTGAATCAATGCATTGATGTTTACATTAGTATAACAAAATGACCATATAGTTCTAGAAGACAGAAGATTAATCTATATGTTGTTTGGGAGAATTAACTAAATGCATCTGCCATTGTCCTACTACACTACTAGTTAAATTAACAGTGTGTTTGTGAAGTCATGATGATCTCTTTGTCAGGCTGTCAGGCTGTGGAGTCACAGAGGAAGGCTGTGCTTCTCTGGTCTCAGCTCTGGAGTCAAACCCCTCACACCTGAGAGACCTGGATCTGAGTAACAATGACCTGAAGGATTCAGGAGTGAAGCTGCTCTCTGCTGGACTGGGGAATCCCCACTGTAAACTGGAGACTCTGAGGTCAGTATTCCTGTAGTTGGTCAACAAGTATTTGTATTGTACTGTATTTATTATGGATCCCCATTAGTTCCTGCTAAAGCAGCAGCTACTCATCCTGGGGTCCAGCAAAATGAAGCCAGTTTATACAATGTTACAACATTACAATACATTCACAGATTTCACAACACACTGTGTGCCCTCAGGCCCCTACCACATATCTACAGTACTAAATCCATGTTTATAGTGAGTATGTTAGTGTGTGTGCCAATGTGTGTATCTCTTCACAGGCCCCGCTGTTCCATAAGGTGTTTTTTTAATCATTTTTTAAAATCTAATTTTACTGCTGCATCAGTTACTTGATGTAGAATAGAGTTCCATGTAGTCATGGCTCTATGTAGTACTGTGTGCCTCCCATAGTCTGTTCTGGACTTGCGGACTGTGAAGAGACCTCTTGTGGCATGTCTTGTGGGGTATACATGGGTGTCTGAGCTGTGAGCTAGTTGTTTAAAAAGACAGCTCGGTACATTCAGAATGTCAGCACATTTTACAAATACTGGCAGTGATGAAGTCAATCTCTCCTCCACTTTCAGCCAGGAGAGATTGACATGCATATTATTAATATTAGCTCTCTGTGTACATCCAAGGGCCATCCGTGCTGCCCTGTTCTGAGCCAATTGCAACTTTCCTAAATCCTTTTTTGTGGCACCTGACCACACGACTGAACAGTAGTCAAGATGCGATAAAACTATGGCCTGTAGGACCTGCCTTGTTGATAGTGTTGTTAAAACTTCTTATGGCTGCAGGGGCAGTATTGAGTAACTTGGAAAAAGGTGCCCATTTCAAACGGCCTCGTACTCAATTCTTGCTCGTACAATATGCATATTATTAATACTATTGGATAGAAAACACTCTCTAGTTTCTAAAACCGTTTGAATTATTTCTCTAAGTGAAACAGAACTCATTCTGCAGCCCACTTCCTATCAGGAAGTGAGATTTCTGAACTCGAGGTCTCTGTTCAAGGGCTTGCCTATAAATGGGCATGATACGTATTGGTATACAAACACGTCATACACCTTCCCCTAGATGTCAAGAGGAAGTGAGAGAAGAAATGAGTTGATTATCTTGGTCTGAGGTGGAATAAATCCTCTTGGAATGACGTGTCCGCCATTTCCTGTTTTTTCGAAAGCGCGAAGATGAACCTGGAATCGCCTTCTGGAAAGCTGTCGTTATAGGCGAATACAATCTCCGGCTTTGATTTTATTTGATACATGTTACAATATCATCGTAAAGTATGTTTTTTCAATATAGTTTTATTAGATTATTGAAATTTATTCGGGACGTTAGGCGTGTTGCGTTGTTTGACTTTGTTCACAAAGGAGAGCTTAGCACCACTTGGCCAGTGTGCTTGCTAATTCAAGAGGGAAAGAGGTCGTTCTGAATCCAAACAAAGACGGTTTTGGACAAAGGACCCCTTGTACAACATTCTGATGGAAGCTCACCAAAAGTAGGACCCATTTTGGGATGCTATTTCATATATCTGTCGAACTGTGCTATCGCTACCGATTACCTGGAATCAATGCTGTTGTGCGTTAGCTATTGTAGTAAGCTAATATAACGCTATATTGTGTTTTCGCTGTAAAACACTAAAAAATCGGAAATATTGGCTGTATTCACAAGATCTTTGTCTTTCATTTGCTATACACCATATATTTTTTCAGAAACGTTTTTGATGAGTAATTAGGTATTTGACGTTGGTGTCTGTAATTACTCTGGCTGCTTCGGTGCTATTTCTGACTGTAGCTGTGATGGTAGCAGTAATGTAAAACTGATTTATAGCTCAAATATGCACATTTTTCGAACAAAACATAGATTTATTGTGTAACATGTTATAGGACTGTCATCTGATGAAGTTGTTTCTTGGTTAGTTTGGTTGGATCTTGGTTAGTTAGGTTGGCTTTGTGCATGCTACCTGTGCTGTGAAAAATGTCTGTCCTTTTTTGTATTTGGTGGTGAGCTAACATAAATATACGTGGTGTTTTCGCTGTAAAACATGGGATAAATACACCAGGGAAACACAGGGATAAATACACCAGGGAAACACAGGGATAAATACACCAGGGAAACACAGGGATATATATACCAGGGAAACACAGGGATAAATACACCAGGGAAACACAGGTATATATACACCAGGGAAACACAGGGATATATACACCAGGGAAACACAGGGATATATACACCAGGGAAACACAGGGATATATACACCAGGAAAACACAGGGATATATACACCAGGGAAACACAGGGATAAATACACCAGGGAAACACAGGGATATATACACCAGGGAAACACAGGGATAAATACACCAGGGGAATAAGTGACACCTGGAGGGGGTGGAGACAATCACAAGACAGGTGAAACATATCAGGGTTTGACATGAATATGGAGAAAAATATGTTGCCACTATTTTCACCACCAAAGAATAACAGTGTGATTTTAATATGATTTGACTCTTTGCAGGCTGTCAGGCTGTCTAGTCACAGAGGAAGGCTGTGCTTCTCTGGTCTCAGCTCTGAGATCAAACCCCTCACACCTGAGAGAGCTGGACCTGAGCTACAATCACCCAGGAGACTCAGGAGTCAGACTGCTCTCTGCTGGACTGGAGAATCCACACTGCAGACTGGAGAAACTCAAGTATGTAGAGGGTTTATGTCAATGTTCATATCAGACATGTTTAAGTTATCAGGCTAGTTAAGACAAACATTCTTACCACCACTTGGACAAAGTTATATGCTGACTGTGTGTGTGTGTGTGTGTGTGTGTGTGTGTGTGTGTGTGTGTGTGTGTGTGTGTGTGTGTGTGTGTGTGTGTGTGTGTGTGTGTGTGTGTGTGTGTGTGTGTGTGTGTGTGTGTGTGTGTGAGTTCAGGTGTATCACTCAATGACTGTCTGTTCTTCTGCTTACCGCTACAGTGTGGAACATGGTGGAGAGAACACAATGAAACCTGGGCTTAGAAAATGTGAGTGTTGACTGCTGTGAAGAATATGACTAAGAATAAGTCTTAATTCAAGTTAAGTCAAAGTCAAAGACCACCATCATTACTTACTTGGTCATATTAAATATCAGCTGTAGTTCTACAGAAGCAGAAATCAGGGACACCAAAGTTTACAAAGAGTTGCTTTGAGAGTGTGTGTGTGTGTGTGTGTGTGTGTGTGTGTGTGTGTGTGTGTGTGTGTGTCTGTGTGTGTGTGAGGTGATTGTGTTACATAAGAAATGTCTCTTTGTTTGTGTTCACGATCTGTGTGAGTGTGTGTTCAACATTTGTGTGTGTGTGTGTTCAGGCATGCATAGAGGTGTGTGTGTGTGTGTAATTAATGGGAATAAGTGTGTTTTATATTACCATACAGTATAACAGATGATCATTCAACAAGTCTCAAGTTACCTTAACTTCTCCTTTTGATACCTAGAAACATCTACATTAAATGAATTAGTGAAAAGTGAGTTAACATTCTAATGTGAATGATGATGATTTCTAATATTGTGTCTGGTTTCATCCATCAGATGTCTGTGATCTCACACTGGACCCAAACACAGTAAACAGACTCCTCTCTCTGTCTGAGGAGAACAGGAAGGTGACACGTAGGAGAGAGGAGCAGCCGTATCCTGATCACACAGAGAGATTTGAGGACTGTGGACAGGTGCTGTGTAGAGAGGGTCTGACTGGGCGCTGTTACTGGGAGGTAGAGTGGAGTGGGAGGGGGGCTGAAATAGGAGTGACATATAAAGGAATCAGCAGGAGAGGAGAGGGTGATGACAGTCTGATTGGATACAATGACACGTCCTGGAGTCTGCGCTGCTCTGACAACAGATACAGAGCCTGGCACAATTGTAATCGGACTCCCATAGACGTCCCCACTTCCAGCTCCCACAGAGTAGGAGTGTATCTGGACTGGCCAGCCGGCACTCTGTCCTTCTATAGAGCCTCCTCTGACACACTGACCCACCTGATCACATTCACCTCCACATTCACTGAGCCCCTCTATCCAGGGTTCAGGGTTCATTATGTTGACTCCTCAGTGTCCCTGAAATAATAACCTGACAAACACACACACACACACACACACACACACACACACCCACTGGGCACACACACTGGGCACACCCACACACACACACACGCACACACACACACACACACACACACACACACACTGGACACACACACACACTGGACACACTGGACACACACACACACACACACACACTGGACACACGCACTCACACTGGACAAACACACACACACACTGGACACACACACACACACACTGGACACACACACACACTGGACACACTGGACACACACACACACACACACACACTGGACACACGCACTCACACTGGACACACACACTCACACTGGACACACACACACTGGACTAACACACACACACTGGACACACACACACACACACTCACACTGGACACACACACACACTGGACACACACACACACACACTCACACTGGACACACACACACTCACACTGGACACACACACACACAGACACACTGGACACACACACACACACACACACTGGACACACACACACACTGGACACACACTCACACTCACACTGGACACACACACACACTCACTGGACACACACACACACATTGGACAGATACAAACACACACACACACACACACACTGGACAAACACACACACACTGGACAAACACACACACCCACACACACACTGGACAAACACACACACCCACACACACACTGGACACACAGGACACACACACACACACTGGACAAACAAACACACACACACACACACACACACACACACACACACACACACA
Source organism: Salvelinus namaycush (assembly GCF_016432855.1). Taxonomy (NCBI): domain Eukaryota; kingdom Metazoa; phylum Chordata; class Actinopteri; order Salmoniformes; family Salmonidae; genus Salvelinus; species Salvelinus namaycush. The sequence goes on along the minus strand of NW_024061107.1, from coordinate 50,251 downwards.
CACACACACACACACACACACACACACACACACACACACACTGGAGAAACACACACACACACACACACACAGTGGAGAAACACACACACACACACACGTCTTCCTATAATTGTGTGTTAAAATACCAATGTGATCATTTGTTGTTGTCTTTTATGTTGAATAACAAATTGTATAATTATATATGGATATACGCTCCATAGTTGTACAAGTATACAAGGATATATTGTACTTTTATAATAAAACATACTTGAAACAAGAAAAGCATGTTAATTGTGAAAACAGTTTGGTTATTGATGTTACGTTTCCTCTGTCAGGTTGACGTTAACCTGCGACTGGTTGAAACATGAAACAAATATGAAATTAAATACAAAACGATTAAATATGTAAAATAAATTAAACAAACTGTACAATTTGTACGACAAGAGTGTTGTGATGCAGGGTCACTATAGCAACAGACTCTCTCTGCTCTCTCTGCTCTCTCTCTCTGCTCTCTCTGCTCTCTCTGCTCTCTCTGCCATGTTCTCTCTCTCTCTGCTCTCTCTGCTCTCTCTGCTCTCTCTCTCTGCTCTCTCTGCCATGTGCTCTCTCTCTCTGCTCTCTCTGCTGTCTGTCTCTGTTCTCTCTGCCCTGTGCTCTCCCTCTCTGCTCTCTGCTCTCTCTGCCCTCTCTCTTCTCTCTGCTCTGCTCTCTCTCTTTTCTCTGCTCTCTCTGCTCTATCTCTCACTCTCTGCTCTCTCAGCCTGCTCTCTTTCTCTCTTCTCTCAGCCTGCTCCCTGCTCTCTCTCTGTTCTCTGCTCTCTCTATGCTCTCTGCTCCCTCTGCTCTGCTGTTCTCTCTTTTCTCTGCTCTCTCAGCACTCTCTGCTCTCTCTGCTCTCTCTGTTCTCTCTCACTCTGCTCTCTGCTCCCTCTGCTCTCCCTGCTGTCTCTCTCTGCTCTCTCTGCTCTATATCTCTGCTCTCTTCTCTCTACTCTCTCTTCTCTCTGTTCTCTGCTCTCTCTCTCTCTCCCTCTGCTCTCTCTGCTCTCTCTCTCTGTTCTCTACTTTCTCTACTCTGCTCTCTCTCTCTCTTGTCTCTCTTTTCTCTGCTCTCTCTCTGCTCTCTGCTCTCTCTGCTGTCCGCTCTCTCTGTGCTCTCTCTGCTCTCTATTGCTCTCTCTGCTATCTCTTCTCTCTGCTCTCGCTGCCCTCTCTCTGCTCTATCTTTCACTCTCTGCTCTCTCTCTCTGCTCTCTCCCTCCCTGCTCTCTCTCGCTCTCTGCTTTCTCTTCTCTCTCTTCTCTCTCAGCCTGCTCTCTCTCTGCTCTCTGCTCTGATGTTCTCTCTTTTCTCTGCTCTCTCTCTGCTCTCTCTCTGCTCTCTCACTCTATGCTCTCTCACTCTCTCTTTGCTTTCTCAGCCTGCTCTCTGCTCTCTCTGCTCTCCGCTCTCTCTGCTCTCTCTCACTCTCTCTGCTCTCTCTGCTCTCTATTGCTCTCTCTGCTCTCTCTGTTCTCTCTCTGCTCTCTCTCTCTCTGCCCTCTCTGTTCTCTCTCTCTGCTCTCTCTACTCTCCCTCTGCTCTCTCTGCTGTCTCTCTCTGCTCTCTCTCTGCTCTCTCTCTCTGTTCTCTGCTCTCTCTCTCCCTCTGCTCTCTCTGCTCTCTCTCTGCTCTCTCTCTCTGCCTTCTCTGCTCTCTCACTCTATGCTCTCTCACTCTATGCTCTCTCACTCTCTCTTTGCTTTCTCAGCCTACTCTCTGCTCTCTCTCTGGTCTCTGCTCTCTCTCTCTCCATCTGCTCTCTCGCACTCTGCCCTCTCTCCTCTCTCTCTCACTCTGCTCTCTCTGCTCTCTCTCTTTACTCTCTCAGCCTACTCTCTGCTCTCTCTCTGCCCTCTCTGCTCTCTCTCTATGCTCTCTCTGTGCTCTGCTCGCTCAGCTCTCTCTGCTCTCAGCTCTCTCTCTCTGCTCTCTCTCTCTGCCCTCGCTGTTCTCTCTCTCAATTCAATTCAATTCAATTCAATTGACTTTATTGACATGGCAAGTTCATTATTACTTACATTGTCAAAGTATACATATCGAAAAATTTAAATTAAATATATATGTATATATATACAAAATATATATATATTGTGGCAAAGAAGGGGGTCGAGTGATAAATGGCAGATATGTGAGAGCAGAACTAATAAACGGGCTCTGCCCGATCACTAAAATGGCCACCCCGATCAGAACTACAGATCACAAAATGGCCGACTGCCAAAACTACAAGTCCCAGAAGCAAGGGGAACCCTCAGAAGGTGGAGCCAACACACAGATAAAGGGTCAAGAAAAACCAGGAAGGGGAAGTGAGGGCTGGAAGGATCTGTGAACCATAGAGAAAGAGACAATAGATATTGGCTGGATTTACTGTGTATGAGCTGGACTGTTTTGGACTTACCTGTTGGCGTTTGGACCTGGACCTACTGAGAACCCGATTCGTGTACCGAACCCTGCTATCCTTGACCTTGCCTACGACCTGGGTGGACCAGAACGGAGAGACAAACACACAGGTACTGTCCTGTTTGAAAGAACTCTCATTCTGGGGTAATTTGGTGACAGTTTCCCACTTAATTTGTGACAAATGCTCATAACCTTGAAGAGGTTTGCCACAATATTTATATATAAATAAATGGTGGGACTAACAGCAATAATAATAGTAGCAGTGGACATGGGATTACCATTAATAACAGCTACAACAACAATATTAATCAGAACAACAATACATTAAAGCAATGGTAGTAGACCAGTGTAGTAGACCAGTGTCAACATGACTGAGAAGACATATGACCTGGTATGAAAGACAAAACAAAACTAAACTAAATGGGAAATATTATCAACATTATTTTGCATTTTTCACTGGCTGTCCCTCAGGCTGTGGCAGGAGGACACATATTTGGCTGCCAAAACTGCACATTTTGGCTTTTCACCCAATAAATATTTGATTTTTTCTTCATCTTTTATAGTTTCAAATTCTTTGTATTGAATTAGAATTTTGGGAAAGAAATATGCTCTTAGGTCTGAGTATTTGTCACAGTGTAATAGGAAATGCAGCTCTGTCTCTACCTCTCCCCTGGAGCAGAGTGAGCACAGCCTGTCCTCTCTGGGCAGCCAGGTTTGTCTGTGACGACCGGTCTCTATAGCCAGACTGTGCTCACTGAGTCTGTACCTAGTCAATGTTTTTCTCAGTTTTCTATCAGTCACAGTGGTCAGATAGTCTGCCACCATGTACTGTCTGTTTAGAGCCAAGTAGCGTTGAAGTTTACTTTCATTTTTTGTGGTGTCTTTCCAATAGGTGATATATTTTTCTTTTTGTTTTGTGATGATTTGGTTGGGCCAGATTTTCTGAGGGCTGTCCCGAGGCTCTATGGGGTTGGTTTGGGTTGGTGAACTGAGCCTCAGAACCAGCTGGCTGAGGGGACTCTTCTCTGGTTTCATCTCTTGACATTGTAGAGCTGTGTGATGGAATGTTTTAGGGTCACATGTTTTTAGATGGTTGTAAAATTTGATGGCTCTTTTTTCTATTCGAATGAGGAGGGGGTATTGGCCCAATTCTGCCCTACATGCGTTTTTTGGAGTTTTTCTTTGTACTTGCAATACAGTCTTGCAAAACTCTGCATGCAATATTTCAATTGGATGTTTGTCCCATTTGGTAAATTCATTATTAGAGAGTGGACCCCATACTTTACTGCCATATAGAGCAATTGGTTCTATAACTGATTGAACATTTTTGAGCCAGATTCTAATTGGAATTTCAATTGTGAAGTTCCTTTTAATGGCATAGAATGCTCTTCTTGCTTTGTCTCTCAGCTCATTCACAGCCATGTGAAAGCTACCTGTGTTGCTGATTGTAACGTCAGTCTAGCTCTTCCTCCTCCTCGGACGAGGAGAGGCGAGAAGGATCGGAGGACCAATGTGCAGCGTGGTAAGTTTCCATGATTTAATATACACGAAAACAAGACACTATACAAAATAACAAACAAACTAACCGTCACAGTCCCGTGTGGCACAAACACTGACACAGGAAACAAACACCCACAAAATCCCAACACAAAACAAGCCACCTATATATGATTCTCAATCAGGGACAACGATTGACAGCTGCCTCTGATTGAGAACCTGTTACGGGATTTTTGTGTTTAATGACTAAAATATGTATACATTTGACTTAGACATTACTGTATGAATGAAACTTATTATAATCATAATGCTGAGTGTAATATGTTCCTTATTAGAAAGAATGGAGTTATCTTCAGACAGGCTGGAATGATGTGTTCCTTACAGGACATTCTGTCTCTACCCAGGGAGGGGAGAGACCTTGGATTGGTTGTAGAGAGTTTAACAGGTGGCAGACAGACAGGCTAGAATGATGTCTCTACCCAGGGAGGGGAGAGACCTTGGGTTGGTTGCAGATAGTTTAACAGGTGGCAGACAGTAATGAGAACGCTAACTATACTGCCATTGTATCCGAGAGGAGGATGGACATTAAAACCTATGACATCATATTTATTATATAACCTGATGTAAAATGTATTATGATCAATACTCTCGAGAATAAACGCTATTGATTGATTGATTTTAAGATTTTTTTTTCTGTCCATTTGGCTGATAATTATCTTACAAATTCTTATTTATGGGCAGTGTTTTAATTGAATTGGTTAATAAACAGGAATCAAAATTCCTTTAACAATTTGTTCCTTCGAGTCGGAACTCAAAATCTGCCTCTGTCGTTCCAAGGAACTGCTGAAAACCGTGCACGGGCGGATCCAGGATCCGTAAGACAAAGACCTGACCTCTGAGTTGAGAGTTTATTTCAGGCCAGTGGTGAACTGGTACACGACAGAGGTGGTGACGAGATCCAATGAACATTGCTTTTCCCAGTCAGCGACAAGGTCAGTAGCCTATATTCTCGATTCTGGGGGGAATGATTTAAGTTATCCTTGATTTAATGTTCTAAAATGTTTAGAATTTATCAATAATAGGACCTTTGCTATTCCAAACAGATCCAAGGGGTTTTGTATGACCGATACACAGAGACAGGTCCGCAAAAAGACCTGGGGCAAGGTGCACTGCCATAATTTAAACTAATCTTAGTCATGAGAGGCAAGTCCCGAGACTAAGCCGAGATACTGAAACAGGTGTTGACGGGTGCAGTCGTGTTGTGCAGATGGGACAGCCATTAATTCAAAAGACATACCTAAATAGGCTTTGTGAGAAGGAAGGGTGGTTCTGCTCGGGCAGGGTGACTGCACTTATTCAATACTGAAAGAAGTATCAAAAAAGGTGGAGAGGGAAACTGAGATCTATAAATCTGAGCCGAATCTATAGACAAGAGGTTCCACGAGAGAGGGAAACCTAATATAGCGGAGTAAGATACGTGATATTAACTTTAAAAGTCCTCTGACACAAAATAATAGGTTATTAACTGGGACTTTACGCCCCCGGGGAAATAGCTTATATTTGTACGGGTAAGATTTCATGTCCAACAAATGCAACACTATAGATAAAGTTTCCAAACAGGAGAACAACGAAAATAACTAGGTAAAAACTAACGGTAAAAACAACACGTACATAGATCATAGAAAATTATAATAATAGGACCATAGCTACTAGGAGCGGCAAGGATTTATTAAACATGGGTAGTAAATCCTCCAAGGAGGTCCCGGAATGGACGGGAGTTTGCGACTACAGAAAATTGTAATAATAGGTTTATTGGTTCCTTTATTCCAAAAGTGATGGTGGTTCAGGGGTTAAATAGCTGCCTTCCAAGCTTGAGACATGACTTCGATTCACGGTAAAGGCTCTGACTAAAATCTGAGTCTTTAATTGTAATTAACCCTAACCCTAACACCAACACTAACACAACTCTAACCCTAACCAAAACCTAACCTGAACACCAACCCAACCCTAACCCAACCCTAACCCAACCCTAACCCAACCCCAACTCTAACCCAACCCTAACCCTAACCCAACCCCAACTCTAACCCTAACCCAACCCCAACCCTAACCCAACCCTAACCCTAACCCAACCCTAACCCAACCCCAACTCTAACCCAACCCTAACCCTAACCCAACCCCAACTCTAACCCAACCCTAACCCTAACCCAACCCCAACTCTAACCCTAACCCAACACTAACCCTAACACCAACCCAACCCTAATCCAACACTAACCCTAACCCTAACTCTATCCTTAACCCTAACCCTAACCCTAACTCTAACCCAACCCCAACCCTAACCCTAACAGGAGCTTTCAGTGGTTCTATGGTTGGTTCAGATAGATATGTATTCTGTACCTCATTATAGACCCATGTGTGGTTGGTTCAGATAGATATGTATTCTGTACCTCATTATAGACCCATGTGTGGTTGGTTCAGATAGATATGTATTCTGTATCTCATTATAGACCCATGTGTGGTTGGTTCAGATAGATATGTATTCTGTATCTCATTATAGACCCATGTGTGGTTGGTTCAGATAGATATGTATTCTGTACCTCATTATAGACCCATGTGTGGTTGGTTCAGATAGATATGTATTCTGTACCTCATTATAGACCCATGTGTGGTTGGTTCAGATAGATATGTGTTCTGTATCTCATTATAGACCCATGTGTGGTTGGTTCAGATAGATATGTATTCTGTATCTCATTATAGACCCATGTGTGGTTGGTTCAGATAGATATGTATTCTGTATCTCATTATAGACCCATGTGTGGTTGGTTCAGATAGATATGTATTCTGTATCTCATTATAGACCCATGTGTGGTTGGTTCAGATAGATATGTATTCTGTATCTCATTATAGACCCATGTGTGGTTGGTTCAGATAGATATGTATTCTGTATCTCATTATAGACCCATGCGTGGTTGGTTCAGATAGATATGTATTCTGTATCTCATTATAGACCCATGTGTGGTTGGTTCAGATAGATATGTGTTCTGTATCTCATTATAGCCCCATGTGTGGTTGGTTCAGATAGATATGTGTTCTGTACCTCATTATAGACCCATGTGTGGTTGGTTCAGATAGATATGTATTCTGTACCTCATTATAGACCCATGTGTGGTTGGTTCAGATAGATATGTATTCTGTATCTCATTATAGACCCATGTGTGGTTGGTTCAGATAGATATGTATTCTGTACCTCATTATAGACCCATGTGTGGTTGGTTCAGATAGATATGTGTTCTGTATCTCATTATAGACCCATGTGTGGTTGGTTCAGTTACATATGTGTTCTGTACCTCATTATAGACACATATGTCAGCATTGTAAACAATGTCAAGTCTAGAGTGTAACACATACACACAAATGTGTAGGAATGTCACACAGGAACACACAGTTTGGGATACAACAACTGTCTCCCAACAGTTCCTCTGTATTACAGCCCCACTCTGTGGTTAAGATCAGTATTACAGCCCCACTCTGTGGTTAAGATCAGTATTACAGCCCCACTCTGTGGTTAAGATCAGTATTACAGCCCCACTCTGTGGTTAAGATCAGTATTACAGCCCCACTCTGTGGTTAAGATCAGTATTACAGCCCCACCCTGTGGTTAAGATCAGTATTACAGCCCCACTCTGTGGTTAAGATCAGTATTACAGCTCCACTCTGTGGTTAAGATCAGTATTACAGCCCCACTCTGTGGTTAAGATCAGTATTACAGCCCCACTTTGTGGTTAAGATCAGTATTGCAGCCCCACTTTGTGGTTAAGATCAGTATTGCAGCTGTGACAATCAGGCCAGTTTGGAGTGGATTAATTAAATATGCTTTCAAAGTTTTTATTGATTAGAATTCAGACAAAAAAGCTGCAAATTGCCTTTGAACAGAAAGAGCACACGTACAAGACCCAAGTCACTAGCGTTGTTAAAATAATTTTACAACACTAACAACCAGGCTATACAGTAGAAGAATGACTGATACAAAGCACCATTTAATATCAACAACCAGGCTATACAGTAGTAGAATGACTGATACAAAGCACCATTTAATAACTACAACCAGGCTATACAGTAGTAGAATGACTGATACAAAGCACCATTTAATATCAACAACCAGGCTATACAGTAGTAGAATGACTGATACAAAGCACCATTTAATATCAACACTAACAACCAGGCTATACAGTAGTAGAATGACTGATACAAAGCACCATTTAATAACAACAACCAGGCTATACAGTAGTAGAATGACTGATACAAAGCACCATTTAATAACTACAACCAGGCTATACAGTAGTAGAATGACTGATACAAAGCACCATTTAATAACTACAACCAGGCTATACAGTAGTAGAATGACTGATACAAAGCACCATTTAATATCAACAACCAGGCTATACAGTAGTAGAATGACTGATACAAAGCACCATTTAATATCAACAACCAGGCTATACAGTAGTAGAATGACTGATACAAAGCACCATTTAATATCAACACTAACAACCAGGCTACACAGTAGTAGAATGACTGATACAAAGCACCATTTAATATCAACAACCAGGCTATACAGTAGTAGAATGACTGATACAAAGCACCATTTAATAACAACAACCAGGCTATACAGTAGTAGAATGACTGATACAAAGCACCATTTAATAACTACAACCAGGCTATACAGTAGTAGAATGACTGATACAAAGCACCATTTAATAACTACAACCAGGCTATACAGTAGTAGAATGACTGATACAAAGCACCATTTAATAACTACACTAACAACCAGGCTATACAGTAGTAGAATGACTGATACAAAGCACCATTTAATATCAACAACCAGGCTATACAGTAGTAGAATGACTGATACAAAGCACCATTTAATAACAACAACCAGGCTATACAGTAGTAGAATGACTGATACAAAGCACCATTTAATAACTACAACCAGGCTATACAGTAATAGAATGACTGATACAAAGCACCATTTAATATCAACACTAACAACCAGGCTATACAGTAGTAGAATGACTGATACAAAGCACCATTTAATAACAACACTAACAACCAGGCTATACAGTAGTAGAATGACTGATACAAAGTACCATTTAATAACAACAACCAGGCTATACAGTAGTAGAATGACTGATACAAAGCACCATTTAATATCAACAACCAGGCTATACAGTAGTAGAATGACTGATACAAAGCACCATTTAATAACAACAACCAGGCTATACAGTAGTAGAATGACTGATACAAAGCACCATTTAATAACTACAACCAGGCTATACAGTAATAGAATGACTGATACAAAGCACCATTTAATATCAACAACCAGGCTATACAGTAGTAGAATGACTGATACAAAGCACCATTTAATATCAACAACCAGGCTATACAGTAGTAGAATGACTGATACAAAGCACCATTTAATATCAACAACCAGGCTATACAGTAGTAGAATGACTGATACAAAGCACCATTTAATATCAACAACCAGGCTATACAGTAGTAGAATGACTGATACAAAGCACCATTTAATATCAACACTAACAACCAGGCTATACAGTAGTAGAATGACTGATACAAAGCACCATTTAATATCAACAACCAGGCTATACAGTAGTAGAATGACTGATACAAAGCACCATTTAATAACTACACTAACAACCAGGCTATACAGTAGTAGAATGACTGATACAAAGCACCATTTAATAACAACACTAACAACCAGGCTATACAGTAGTAGAATGACTGATACAAAGCACCATTTAATATCAACAACCAGGCTATACAGTAGTAGAATGACTGATACAAAGCACCATTTAATATCAACAACCAGGCTATACAGTAGAAGAATGACTGATACAAAGCACCATTTAATAACTACACTAACAACCAGGCTATACAGTAGTAGAATGACTGATACAAAGCACCATTTAATATCAACAACCAGGCTATACAGTAGTAGAATGACTGATACAAAGCACCATTTAATAACAACACCAGGCTATACAGTAGTAGAATGACTGATACAAAGCACCATTTAATAACAACACCAGGCTATACAGTAGTAGAATGACTGATACAAAGCACCATTTAATAACTACACTAACAACCAGGCTATACAGTAGTAGAATGACTGATACAAAGCACCATTTAATATCAACAACCAGGCTATACAGTAGTAGAATGACTGATACAAAGCACCATTTAATAACTGTAACGGTATTCGTCGTCTGAAGATGAGGAATCATCGGACCAAAGCGCAGCGTGGTAAGTGTTCATGCTTGATTTATTGAAACTGAACACTATAACAAAAATAAACAAGAGAATAACCGAAACAGTCCTGTAAGGAGAAAACACTAAACAGAAATTAACTACCCACAAAAACCATGTGGGGAAAAAGCTACCTAAGTATGGTTCCCAATCAGAGACAACGATAGACAGCTGCCTCTGATTGAGAAGCACACCCGGCCAAATACAAAGACATACAAAACATAGAAAATGAACATAGAATGCCCACCTAAATCACACCCTGACCAAACCAAAATAGAGACATAAAAGCTCTCTACGGTCAGGGCGTGACAATAACAACACTAACAACTGTTGTGGAAATTCAGTACTGAGAGAGACTTGGTCATTTCTTCAAACAATCATCTTTATTTAATATTGATTAATTATTGCAATAATGAGACCGTCAGCCCACCGGTCTTGTTCTGACTGTTAGTCTGAGAGTCAGAATCATACAGACAACACACAGTTCATATAGCTAATACCCAGAATGCTTGGTTCCACCCCTCCCATACAGATTGGGGGGCACCATGAGCCACTTTGGGCCATCCTGTCTTTATCTGCCTATGGAGTTATCTTAACCCCTGACCCTGGCCTAATTTCCCAGGCCAGGATGTCTAAGAACCATTGAGGCCTTTCTTCTACTCCTTTCTAGCACAGTTACAACCACCCCACATCCTGTTACTCCTCTCTAGCACAGTTACAACCACCCCACATCCTGTCACTGGAATGCCAGCTGTAGGTTTTATCACCAGGGAGCTAGAGTGGACACCAAATAAACTCAGCATTAGCAGGACAGAAATATCTCACTGTTTAGGTAAATATTTGTGACATATCCAACAAATAAGGCAAATACATACATTTTCTATCACACTGGGAGGGTTATGGTCCAGAGGAGAGGTGCTGGGTCTCCACTAGGGACATCCTGGACCCAGGCCTCATCTCTAAGTTCCAACGCCGGCACCCAGCTCAACCAGGTATGCGCCCAAGTAAGACGCCAGGACTGTCACGTCCTGATCTGTTTAACCTGTCTTTGTGCTTGTCTCCACCCCCCTCCAGGTGTCGCCCATCTTCCCCATTATCCCCTGGGTACTTATACCTGTGTTCTCTGTTTGTCTGTTGCCAGTTCGTCTTGTATGTCAAGTCAACCAGCATTTTTGTCTCAGCTCCTGCTTTTCCCCAGTCTCTCTCTTCCTCTCCCTCCTGGTTTTGACCCTTGCCTGTCCTGACCCTGAGCCCGCCTGCCTGACCACTCTGCCTGACCCGGAGTCTGCCTGCCATCCTGTAACTTTGCCCCTACTCTGGATTACCGACCTCTGCCTGACCTGACCCTGAGTCTGCCTGCCATCCTGTAACTTTGCATCTACTCTGGATTACCGACCTCTGCCTGACCTGACCCTGAGTCTGCCTACCGTCCTGTACCTTTGCCTCTAGTCTGGATTATCGAACTCTGCCTGACCTGACCCTGGGCCTGCCTGCCGTCCCGTAACTTGGCCCCACTACTATGGATCATCGACCCCTCCCTGCCTTGGCCTGTCGTTTGCCTGCCCCTGTTGCTGTAATACACATTGTTACGTCAACACAGTCTGGGTCTTACCTGAAACGTGATAGAATGGTAATATGTTGTTAGTGGGTTTTTGAATAGCACTCTGATAATGCCATATTTTAGTGAATTGAAGAAGCTGTGGTTTCAATACAAGGTTAAATAATGAATAGAAGGTTTGAGCTTTCAGACTGACAAAATAGATAAGCTGCTGGTGACAGTAAGTAGTACTCACTGAACTCAAACAGGCTGTAAGGGACAAAATGGGACATTTTGAGCAGAGGTATAAACAGCTGAATGGGAGGTAATGTCATCTATAACGATAATCTGTCTCCATTACATGGAACAGTGTTTAAAATAAAGTAGGTCCAAGTAATGTTTTATTATTGAATATTAAGCTGATAAGACAGAACCAACTTGTTGAAGGATCTAATAGATGTGTTTAACAACAGGGTTTATATTTAGACTAAATCAATGATAAGACAGAACCAACTTGTTGAAGGATCTAATAGATGTGTTAAACAGGGTTTATATTTAGACTAAATCAATGATAAGACAGAACCAACGTGTTGAAGGATCTAATAGATGTGTTAAACAGGGTTTATATTTAGACTAAATCAATGATAAGACAGAACCAACTTGTTGAAGGATCTAATAGATGTGTTAAACAGGGTTTATATTTAGACTAAATCAATGATAAGACAGAACCAACTTGTTGAAGGATCTAATAGATGTGTTAAACAGGGTTTATATTTAGACTAAATCAATGATAAGACAGAACCAACTTGTTGAAGGATCTAATAGATGTGTTAAACAGGGTTTATATTTAGACTAAATCAATGATAAGACAGAACCAACTTGTTGAAGGATCTAATAGATGTGTTAAACAGGGTTTATATTTAGACTAAATCAATGATAAGACAGAACCAACTTGTTGAAGGATCTAATAGATGTGTTAAACAGGGTTTATATTTAGACTAAATCAATGATAAGACAGAACCAACTTGTTGAAGGATCTAATAGATGTGTTAAACAGGGTTTATATTTAGACTAAATCAATGCAACATGTTGAAAATGGGGCTCTGCGATTGTTTTATTTTCAGAAGAGTTTTACTTGATCACGTGAATTATTTTGATAAGGAATGTACTGAAAAAAAACATGTAAACCTGGTTTACAAAATGTATGAAATGTTTAACTTCTTATGGCTGCAAGGGGCAGCACTGAGTAACCTGGAAAGAGGTGGCCATTTCAAACGGCCTCCTACTCAATACTTGCTCGTACAATATGCATATTATCGTTACTATTGGATAGAAAACACTCTCTAGTTTCTTTAACCGTTTGAATTATTTCTCTAAGTGAACCAGAACTCTTTCTGCAGCCCATTTCCTATCCGGAAGTGAGATTTCCAAAAGCGAGGTCTCTCTTCAAGAGCTTGTCTATAAAAGGGCATGTCACTTGGGACTATAGAAACACGTCATACACCTTCCCTTGGGTGTCATGCGGAAGTGAGAGCAGAAAGGACTTGAATATCTCGTTCTGGGATTGAATACAACCTCTTGGAGTGAGAGGTACGCCATAATTTTTTTTTTTGATGGCTGAAGTTGGACCTGGAATTGCCTCCTGGAAAACCGTCGTTATAGGTGAATATGATCTCTGGCTCGGATTTTTTTTGATACATGTGAACAAATCATCGTAATGTATGTTTTTTCAATATAGTTTAATCAGATTATTGAATTTTTTCGGGAGTTTTACCGTGTTCCGTCGTCTGACTGTGTTTACGTCTGAGAGATTTGTGCCACTTGGCTACTTTCAATGCTAATTGAAGAGGGATATTTGCCATTCTGAATCCAAACAACGACTCATCTGGACAGAGGACACATGTTTCAACATTCTGATGAAAGATCAGCCAAAGTAAGACTCATTTTATGATGTTATTTCATATATCTGTCGTGCATGTGAACGGGTCGTGGGCGCCCAAATGTGTCTCTCTATTGTGGCTACGCTAATATAGCGATACATTTTGTTTTCGCTGTAAAACATTTAATAAATCTGAAATATTGTTTGGAATCACAAGTTGCCTATCTTTCAATTGCTGCAAACTATATATTTTTCGGAAATGTTTTATGATGAGTAATTAGCTATTTGACGTTGGTGTCTGTAAATATTATGGCTGCTTTCGGTGCACTTTCTGATTGTAGCTGAAATGTAAAATATGATTTATACCTGAAATATGCAAATTTTTCGAAAAAAAATCTGCTATACAATAAATATGTTATCAGACTGTCATCTGATGAATTTGTTTCTTGGTTAGTGGCTATTTATATCTTTATTTGGTCGAATTTGTGATAGCACCTGATGGAGTAAGAAACTGATGGAGTTAGAAAAGTGGTGTCATTTGCGAACGTGGTTAGCTAATAGATTTACATATTTTGTCTTCCCTGTAAAACATTTTAAAAATCGGACATGTTGGTTTGATTCACAAGAAGTGTATCTTTCATCTGGTGTCTTGGACTTGTTAATGTGTGAAAGTTAAATATTTAAAAAAAAATAGCTTTTGAATTTCGCGCCCTGCACTTTGAGCTGGATGTTGTCATAACTGTACCGGTGTCAGGCTGCAGCCCAAACAGGTTAAAATCTTTTAAAATAATTAGTCTGAGGTCGGGGGAAAGGAAAGGGAAGAAACATTAATTTAAAGGGGTTGAATGACCTCTGACCTTACTATATAGTGTAGTTTGATTCAAAAATTTCTTTATGGAGTTATTAAAGGTAGTACTTCTAATTCAGTTTCATTTTATATTTATTTATTATTACACTTTAATCACGTTGTGGTCATGTGTCAAAATTATTTTGTTCACATGCCTGCTTGTAAAAGGAAGAAGGGTATCAAACAGTGGCAACCCATCATTCAGGGCAGGCATGAGCCCCACATTTTATACAACATGAGCCCCACATTTTATACAGCATGAGACCCACATTTTATACAACATGAGCCCCACATTTTTTTGGGGGGGCTTGCCTGATAGGGGATAACACTTCACATCATACAGACTAGTCCTACTGTGTTCCTGGTAGGCAGATAGGGGATAACATTTCACATCATACAGACCAGTCCTACTGTGTTCCCGACAGGCGGATAGGGGATAACATTTCACATCTTACAGACCAGTCCTACTGTGTTCCTGGCAGGCAGATATGTGAAATGTTATCCCCTCATACAGACCAGTCCTACTGTGTTCCTGACAGGCAGATAGGGGATGACATTTCACATCATACAGACCAGTCCTACTGTGTTCCTGGCAGGCAGATAGGGGATAACATTTCACATCATACAGACCAGTCCTACTGTGTTCCTGGCAGGCAGATAGGGGATAACATTTCACATCATACAGACCAGTCCTACTGTGTTCCTGACAGGCAGATAGGGGATAACATTTCACATCATACAGACCAGTCCTACTGTGTTCCTGGCAGGCAGATAGGGGATAACATTTCACATCATACAGACCAGTCCTACTGTGTTCCTGTCAGGCAGATAGGGGATAACACTTCACATCATACAGACCAGTCCTACTGTGTTCCTGGCAGGCAGATAAGGGATAACATTTCCCTGATTCTGGATGTTCTGGACGTCTCTTGGGCTGTTGGGTTGGATGCTGGTCTCATTTCAATTGATCAGGAAAAGGCATTTGACCGAGTTGAACATCAATACCTCTGGGGCCACTTTGGAGGCTTTTGGTTTCAGCTCTGGTGTTATTGCCATGATCAGGGTGGTATATGGTGACATTGAAAGTGTGCTGAAAGTTAACGGTGACTTGAGTGCTCCTTTTAAAGTGTGTAGAGGAACTAGACAGGGGTGTTCGTTGTCTGTAATGTTGTATGCCGTTGCTATAGAGCCACTGCTAAATAGCATTAGAGGTCACATTGAAGGGGTGAACCTTTCAGAGGATATTCCTCCTATTGGTCTCTCAGCATATGCTGATGATGTAGTTATTGTGGTGAAACATCAAGCGGAGGTGTGTGTGTGTGTGTGTCCACACACAGACACTTAGTTCCTTTTTTATGTCTTTATTTTAGTTTTAGTTGGTCAGGGCGTGAGATGGGGCGGGCATTCTATGTTGTTTTTCTTTGTTTTGTTCTGTGTGTTATATTTCTATGTGTTTGGCCTAGTATTGTTCTCAATCAAAGGCAGGTGTCGATCGTTGTCTCTGATTGAGATTCATACTTAGGTAGCCTGTTTTCCCACTAGGGGTTGTGGGTAGTTGTTTTCCGTTTCAGTGTTTGCACCATTCGGGACAGTTTCGATTTTCATTTTGATTCTCTTGTTCTTTTTTGTATTTTGTATTCATTCTCTATTAAAGATATTATGGATACGTACCATGCTGCATTTTGGTCCTCCTCTCGTTCACCAGAATCGTTACAGTTCCACACTGTAGCGGTAAGCAGAAGAACAGAGTTATACACCTAAACTCACTCACACATAAACTGGACACACACACACACACGCACACACACACTGGACACACACACATAGGTCAGCAAATTTCTAAGTGACCCCAAACTTTTGAACGGTAGTGTATATAATTAACTAAATGTATGTTGTTTTTGGTTAATTTCAGTTTCATTACTTGTTATGCTATAAATTGTTATTTTTTTGTTGTAAGTGGTAAAATGAACTAGAAATTGTTATATTTTGCAATTGTGAGTAATTACTACTTTAGTAAGGAATTACACATTATTCAGTAATACTGCAGTTGCTAAATAATTCCAATAGATGGCAGCATAAGACCACAAATGGAATTTCAGAAGATTAGTTTAGTTCTCTCCCTGGAAACATCCCCACTCCCCCTACTTTAGTCGATAAAAATGTATTTTCCTAGTAGTACATTCATTGTCAAATTCATTAACCAGCATTGACCCATTCTGCCTTCTCGCACAGGTAGCCAACTCAGCCCTGCCAAAAAGCTCCGTCACTCTCGAGCGAGGGGCATATTGAGGTAACTTTGCTAACCGCGAGGGTTGAATTATCTCATTTATCGGTACATTTGCTAACTGGTTGATGATGTAATTTATTGGAGGGCTGGATGATGCACTCGTCTTTTCTATTCCTGTTTAGTTCCAATATGAGATTTTAAGAAACTTGTTTATAATGTAATGTATACTGGAGTTGAGGTTAGAGCAGCTGACTACTGATTATATGGTCAGAGTTCAATACCTGTTATAGTTTCTAATTGTTTGCTCTCCCAAAAGCAACACAGCCCTAATACGAGATACATAGCTAACTAATACGAGATACATAGCTAACTAATACGAGATACATAGCTAACTAATACGAGATACATAGCTAACTAAAGTAATGAGTGACCGTTTTAGAAAATCATGGGACAAATAGTCTGTGGTTGCATGCTATTTTATGTCAATCATATTGCTGCTTGTTGCCTATAACTGATGCTTCATGGTCTTATGCTTCCATCTATTGGAAATATTTAGCAATTAAAATGTATTAATTAACTTAGACATTGGTGAGGCAGCTGAGAAATAAAGTGTATTTTTCTTGTTAATTCCTTAGATCTCAAACCTGCCCCACCTATCCCATTCCAGTTGCTGGACTTTCATATAGATGTTACCAGGTCACCCAGTTCAGACCACATTTGAAAAATATAACTTATGTGTCTTGTTTATCAAGTGTTCTGCCTTGCAATAATAAATATAATACAATAACTAAACAAAAAAAGCTAAATCCCATGCCATGTTTTATTGAGAAAATAAATGTAATGTGTCCAGCCTACTTGAGGCGCTCCGGAAATAATATTACAAACTTACAACCTTTAGAGGGGTTAAACACTAAAGTAACCGTCCATCTAGTGAAGAGAGGAAACCGGACAGAGGTAGCCAGCATCCGTCAACGAGAGAATGATGTATTGTTAGCTAAGTTAACTAGGATGCTGCTGGTATAGTAGCTAGCTAGCTTACCTAGCTGTACCGACTAGCTAGGATAACTAGGATGCTGCTGGTAGAGTAGCTAGCTAGCTTACCTAGCTGTACCGACTAGCTAGGATAACTAGGATGCTGCTGGTAGAGTAGCTAGCTAGCTTACCTAGCTGTACCGACTAGCTTGGATAACTAGGATGTTGCTGGTAGAGTAGCTAGCTAGCTGTACCAACTAGCTAGGATAACTAGGATGCTGCTGGTAGAGTAGCTAGCTAGTTTACCCTAGCTATTCCGACTAGCTTGGCTAGCTAGCAGGTCGTTCGTCTGTCCCTGTAACGGAATTCCTCCTCCTCTTCAAACGAAGAGGAGGAGCAGGGACTCGACCAAAACGCAGCGTTGTGAAATGACATGGTTTTAATGAACAAGACGAAAAAACACGAAACGAAATACACTTGAATGATTAACAAAATAACAAAACGGAGTAGACAGACCTGGACATGGAACTTACATAAATACACGAAGAACTCACGAACAGGAACAGACTACATAAACCGAGACAGTCCCGTGTGGCGCGACAAACACTGACACAGGAGACAACCACCCACAAACAAACAGTGTGAAAACACCTACCTTAATATGA
This sequence comes from Salvelinus namaycush, assembly GCF_016432855.1. Classification (NCBI taxonomy): domain Eukaryota; kingdom Metazoa; phylum Chordata; class Actinopteri; order Salmoniformes; family Salmonidae; genus Salvelinus; species Salvelinus namaycush. Next base: position 31,891 of record NW_024061107.1, on the reverse strand, counting down.
CTCTCAATTAGAGGAAATGAAAACCACCTGCCTCTGAGAGCCATACCAGGCAACCCATTAAACCAACATAGAAACAGAAAACATAGACTGCCCACCCAAACTCACGCCCTGACCGTCAAACACATACAAAAACAACAGAAAACAGGTCAGGAACGTGACAGTCCTTCATCTCGATGATTGCGAATCAGCTTACCTAGCTGTACTGACCACAAAATGAAACAAGGATAGAGAGTGAAAATGATTTGGCTACACTCATACTGTCCCTGACCTTAAGCAAAAAGCTAATTTAACAATAAACTTCAGCTTAATTTAACGATAAACTGTAACGAACTCCATCGTTATTCCCCAAGATCACCTCAGCCCACTCTGCGTGTAACTGGACAGTATCCTTGGTGCCACACCGAACGGGGACGCGGATAGTTCTGTACGGGGACACGGACAGTTCAGATATGTAGGGCCGGCTTCATGACATCCGGCTCAATACTCAATCTAGCCCTGCCAGTGCGGGGAGGTGGAATAACCCGCACCGAGCTATGCACACATACAGGAGACACCGTGCGCTCTACTGCGTAACACGGTGTCTGCCCGTACTCCCGCTCTCCACGGTTAGCCTGGGAAGTGGGCGCAGGTCTCCTACCTGCCCTAGACCCACTACCTCTTATCCCCCCCCCAAGAAATGTTTGGGTTGATACAGATTTACATGCAACAGTATGTCTTGTGCTTTTAGCAATGACATGTATAATAATTATATATAATTAGTCTGCAAAGCATTTTGTCTTCATTTTCACAGATTAACTCATGCTTATTTCTGAATATTAACTCAGGCTAAGGAGTTGGACCTGTGAAAGTTGGATGGTTTGAATCCATGGCCGGGCGCTGGAAAGAACAGGTGGAATTGATCTGACCACTGGAGGGCTGCTGGGTTCACATCCTCAAAACATGAACCTTTTGTTGATCAGAACTCTAGAGGTTCTTCTTCACTGAACCCTAAACCTGCTCAGATGAATTCAGTGACAATCAGGTTTGTCAGCATGATAAGTGATAAAAGCCTTGTAATAGTTTGTCATCTGTAGAGAGATTATGTCTTTATCTGAAAAAGACAGATTGAGTTATTAGCGATGAAGTTGCAACTATCAGCTGCTGTAAACCTGTGTGATTGGCCACTATGCTGTGGCCCTCACCATCTGGCCACCTGGCCCATAGAGACTAAAGGCCTATACTGTGGCCCTCACCAACTGGTCATCTGGCCCATAGAGCCTAAAGGACTATGCTGTGGCCCTCACCATCTGGCCACCTGGCCCATAGAGACTAAAGGACTATGCTGTGGCCCTCACCAACTGGCCACCTGGCCCATAGAGACTAAATGACTATGCTGTGGCCCTCACCAACTGGCCATCTGGCCCATAGAGACTAAAGGACTATGCTGTGTCCCTCACCAACTGGCCACCTGGCCCATAGAGACTAAAGGACTATGCTGTGGCCCTCACCAACTGGCCATCTGGTCCATAGAGACTAAAGGACTATGCTGTGGCCCTCACCAACTGGCCATCTGGTCCATAGAGACTAAAGGACTATGCTGTGGCCCTCACCAACTGGCCATCTGGTCCATAGAGACTAAAGGACTATGCTGTGGCCCTCACCAACTGGCCACCTGGCCCATAGAGACTAAAGGACTATGTTGTGGCCCTCACCAACTGGCCATCTGGTCCATAGAGACTAAAGGACTATGCTGTGGCCCTCACCAACTGGCCATCTGGTCCATAGAGACTAAAGGACTATGCTGTGGCCCTCACCAACTGGCCACCTGGCCCATAGAGACTAAAGGACTATGCTGTGGCTCTCACCAACTGGCCATCTGGCCCATAGAGACTAAATGACTATGCTGTGGCCCTCACCAACTGGCCATCTGGCCCATAGAGACTAAAGGACTATGCTGTGGCCCTCACCAACTGGCCATCTGGTCCATAGAGACTAAAGGACTATGCTGTGGCCCTCACCAACTGGCCACCTGGCCCATAGAGACTAAAGGACTATGTTGTGGCCCTCACCAACTGGCCATCTGGTCCATAGAGACTAAAGGACTATGCTGTGGCCCTCACCAACTGGCCATCTGGTCCATAGAGACTAAAGGACTATGCTGTGGCCCTCACCAACTGGCCACCTGGCCCATAGAGACTAAAGGACTATGCTGTGGCTCTCACCAACTGGCCATCTGGCCCATAGAGCCTAAATGACTATGCTGTGGCCCTCACCAACTGGCCATCTGGCCCATAGAGACTAAATGACTATGCTGTGACCCTCACCATCTGGCCATCTGGTCCATAGAGACTAAAAGGACTATGATGTGGCCCTCACCAACTGGCCACCTGGCCCATAGAGACTAAATTACTATGCTGTGGCCCTCACCAACTGGCCATCTGGCCCATAGAGACTAAAGGACTATGCTGTGGCCCTCACCAACTGGCCACCTGGCCCATAGAGACTAAAGGACTATGCTGTGGCCCTCACCAACTGGTCACCTGGTCCATAGAGACTAAAGGACTATGCTGTGGCCCTCACCAACTGGCCCATAGAGACTAAAGGACTATGCTGTGGCCTTCACCAACTGGCCACCTGGCCCATAGAGACTAAAGGACTATGCTGTGGCCCTCACCAACTGGCCATCTGGTCCATAGAGACTAAAGGACTCTATGCTGCACCACATCAACCATCTCTGAACTGGACACTAAATATCTGAACTATACTGCATTATCTCTCTGTTCATCTCTTAGATACATTTATACTGATACTGTAAATGTGGACATCCACTGTATATCAACTGTTTATCCACTGTACTGTTTATGAACTGTTTATCAACTGTATAGCCACTGTACTGTTTATCAACTGTATAGTCACTGTACTGTTTATCAACTGTATATCCACTGTACTGTATATCCACTGTACTGTTTATCAACTGTATATCCACTGTACTGTATATCAACTGTATATCCACTGTACTGTATATCAACTGTATATCCACTGTATATCCACTGTATATCAACTGTATATCCACTGTACTGTTTATTAACTGTATATCAACTGTATATCCACTCTACTGTATATCAACTGTATATCCACTCTACTGTATATCAACTGTATATCCACTGTATATCAACTGTATATCCACTGTATATCCACTGTACTGTTTATCAACTGTATTTCCACTGTACTGTATATCAACTGTACAGCCACTATACTGTATATAAACTGTAAATCCACTATACTGTACATCAACTGTATAGCCACTGTACTGTATATGTGTGTATCCACTGTTCATTCTCTTATAGCTATATGCTCACTCTATCTAGTGTATAATGTTGTAAGGGTAACTTTGTGTAAACTCTTCTGTCTGTGTTCTGTCTCTAAATGTTGTCTATCACTAGCAGCACCATATCAACTTGTAGTGTATTTGCAGTTTAAAAAGGCTTCTGAAGTTTGTAATTTCAGACTTGAGTTTCTCACGGAAAATGTATCAACCAATACAAAAACGTCCATTAATTATAATTCACATAATAATTCACATGTCCTGTTGCTGCAGGAATATTTTCCTGCTAGAGTTAACTGACTCAAATTAAGATCTTATGTATGTGCAAACGTACTTGGTGAATAAATGTTATTGTGATTCTGTAAAGGCTGAGTCTCTAGATTCCCTTGCTGCTCTGGAGAAATAATGAAATGGTTGTCATGGTGATTTAAAACCTGTTAGGGCTGCAAGCCCGATATCGGTACACCTCTGACAACATCCAGCTCAAGTGCAGGGCGCGAAATTCAAAATCTATTTTTTTTTAAATATTTAACTTTCACACATTAACAAGTCCAATACAGCATTTGAAAGATAAACATCTTGTCAATCCAGCCAACATGTCCGATTTTTTAAATGTTTTACAGAGAAAACACCACATATATTTATGTTAGCTCACCACCAAATAAAAAAGAGGACAGACATTTTTCACAGCACAAGTAGGATGAAGTAGCATGCACAAGCCAACCTAACTAACCTAAAACCAACCTAAATAACCTAGAAAAAACTACCTCAGATGACAGTCCTATAACATGTTACACAATAAATCTATGTTTTGTTCAAAAAAAATGCATATTTTAGCTATAAATCAGTTTTACATTACTGCTACCATCATAGCTACAGTAAGAAATCGCACGGGAGTAGCCAGAGAAAATACAGACACCAACGTCAACTACCTTATTACACATCAGAAAACATTTCAGAGAAATATATGGTGGATAGCTAATGAAAGACAAAGATCTTGTGAATACAGACAATATTTCCGATTTCTGAAGTGTTTTACAGCGAAAACACCACATATATTTATGTTAGCTCACCACCAAATACAAAAGACAGACAGACATTTTTCACAGCAACGGTAGCATGCAATTAGCATGCACAAAGCTAACCAAACTAACCTAGAACCAACCTAAATAACCTAGAACCAACCTAAATAACCTAGAAAAAACTACCTCAGATGACAGTCCTATAACATGTTACACAATACATCTATGTTTTGTTCGAAAAAGTTGAATATTTTAGCTATAAATCAGTTTTACATTACTGCTACCATCTTAGCCACCATCATAGCTACAGTCAGAAATCGCACGGCAGTAGCCAGAGAAAACAGACACCAACGTCAACTACTAATTTCACATCAGAAAAGATTTCAGAAAAATATATGGTGGATAGCTAATGAAAGAGAAAGATCTTGTGAATACAGACAATATTTCCGATTTCTGAAGTGTTTTACAGCGAAAACACAATATATCGTTATATTAGCTTACTACAATACAAACACACAGCAGCATTGATTCTAGTCAAACGCTAGCGATAGCACAGTTCGACAGATATATGAAAAAGCATCCCAAATTGGGTCCTTATCTTTGTTGATTTTCCATCAGAATGTTCTCCAAAGGGTCCTTTGTTCAGAACCGTGTTCATTTGGACCTAGAACGAACGATGTCCCTCTTGAATTAGCATGACACACTGGCCATGCCGTGCTAACCTCTCCGTCTTGACAAAATTCTTGCGTCGCATCACGTCTAAAGTCCAGAATAAATTTCAATAATATAATTAAAGTATATTGAAAAAACATACTTTAGGATGATATTGTGACATGTATCAAAGAAAATCGAAGCTGGAGGTCATATTCACCTATAACGAGTGTTTTCCAGGAGCGCAGTCCAGTTCCTACTTCGCGCCCAGAAAAAAAAATTAAGTGCGCACTTATCACTCAAAGATGTTCTTTTCAGTCCCTGACAGAGATAATCAAGTCATATTTTCTCTCACTTCCGCATGACAACCAGGGGAAGATGTGTGACGTGTTTCTACAGTCCTAAGTGCCAAGGCCTTTTATAGAGAGTATCTTGAAGAGAGACATAGCTTCTTGGAAATGTCACTTTTTACAGAAAATGGGCTGTAAAAAGAGTTATGTTTCACTTAGAGAAATAATTAAACCTGTTTTAGAAACTAGAAGGTGTTTTCTATCCAAAGGTAATAATAATATGCATATTGTACAAGCAAGAATTGAGTACGAGGCCGTTTGAAATGGCCACCTCTTTCCACTGCTGATACTCACTGCTGATTTTTGAGCCATAAGAGGTTTAAACAGGGACTGTTATCTCACAACTCTGAGGACATGTAATTGTGATGTCATTAGTTACATTTCACCCAATTGATAAAGGCAGCTACAAGGCTGAACCCAGAAGACAACTCTAAATCAACACTTACTGATTTTATCCTAAAATCCTTTCACTCATATTATTGTTTCTCTTTGTTCATCAGGTAGTCTATGATATTATTATTGTAGCAAACAGCGGGGAAGTGAACCCAGGTCGCACCTGTAAAAGGCCAACAAGCTACGCATCGCGCCATTGGCACCAATTGGGTTACTTGGTTGGAATTGGCTCAAATAGCGAGGATCACTACACGATAGTGGAACTATGGTACAATGACATTATCATATGAAATGTAGAGGATCACTACACTATAGAGGACCTATGATACAATTACATTATCATATGAAATGTAGAGGTTCACTACACTATAGTGGAACTATGATACAATTACATTATCATATGAAATGTAGAGGCTCACTACACTATAGTGGAACTATGATACAATTACATTATCATATGAAATGAAGAGGATCACTACACTATAGTGGAACTATGATACAATTACATTATCATATGAAATGTAGAGGCTCACTACACTATAGTGGAACTATGATACAATTACATTATCATATGAAATGAAGAGGATCACTACACTATAGAGGAACTATGATACAATTACATTATCATATGAAATGTAGAGGATCACTACACGATAGAGGAAATATGATACAATTACATTATCATGTGAAATGTTAAATGTAGAACTATAATATCTGAATATTGATGTATTGAATTTGACTTGACCAGGTCCAGTCAGCTCCATGTTGTTTGATTAAACTGACACCAACCTGTCTCAGTAGAAGTAGACTGTTAGGAGTGTTTTACTTCCATTCACTATACTAACATTACACCATACATTTAATTTATCTACTGTTAGGAGTGTTTTACTTCCATTCACTATACTAACATTACACCATACATTTAATTTATCTACTGTTAGGAGTGTTTTACTTCACTATACTAACATTACACCATACATTTCATTTATCTACTGTTAGGAGTGTTTTACTTCACTATACTAACATTACACCATACATTTAATTTATCTACCCATTTTTCACTAATCCCTGGCAGGATTCTCACCTTGTAGCCTGAATTCACAACCAGAACATGTCAAGTCATTAAGATATTTTCCGTTCTGCTGAGAGAGCAGCTTCCTGATGACTAGAGCTCTGTATATTCTGATGGATGAGGCCTGAGCTGGAATGTGAAGCTAACTAAATCTGGCTAACTTTAGAAAAAGAGTAAATCTATCTTGCATTGGGGTGGCAGGTAGCCCTAGTGGTTGGAGCATTGGAGAAGTAACCGGAAGATCTCTGAGCTGACAAGGTACAAATCTGCTGTTCTGCCCCCATTGTTCCTAAGCTGTCATTGAAATTAGAATTTGTTCTTTAAAACTTAATTGGGATAGGGGGCAGCATTTTCACTTTTGGATGAAAAGCGTGCCCAGAGTAAACTGCATGCTATTTAGTCCCAGATGCTAATATATACATATTATTAGTAGTATTTGATAGAAAACACTCTGAAGTTTCGAAAACTGTTTGAATTATGTCTATGAGTATAACATAACTCATATGGTAGGCAAAAACATGAGAAAGAATCCAACCAGGAAGTGGGAAATCTGAGGTTGGTCGTTTTTCAACTCATTCCCTATTGAAGATAAAGTGGGAAATTGGTCATGTTGCACTTCCTAAGGCTTCCACTAGATGTCAACAGTCTTTAGAACGTTGTTTCAGGCTTCTACTGTGAAGGGGGCCGAATGAGAGGGGATTGAGTCAGGTGTCTGGCAGAGAGCCATGGGCTCGTGACGCGCGGTCATGTAAGAGCGACCTCGAGTTCCATTGCTTTTCTACAGACAAATTAATTCTCCGGTTGGGACATTATTGAAGATTTATGTTAAAAACATCCTAAAGATTGATTCTATACTTCGTTTAATATGTTTCTACGACTAGTAATATAACTTTTTGGAATTTTCGTCCGACCTTTCCGCTGGACTTGCACATGCTTTTGAAATTGTTTACCATATACATAAATTATGAACTTTATCGAACAAATCAAACATTTATTGCGGAACTGGGATTCCTGGGAGTGCATTCTGATGAAGATCATGAAAGGTATAAAAGTATTAATATTTATAATTATTTTTCTGACTTCTGTTGACTCCACAATATAGCGGATATTTCTTTGGCTGATTTGGGCTCTGAGCGCGGTACTCAGATTACTGCATGGTATGCTTTTTCCGTAAAGTTTTTTTGAAATTTGACACAGCGGTTGCATTAAGGAGAAGTTTATCTAAAGTTACATGTATAATAGTTGTATCTATTATCAATGTTTATAATGAGTATTTCTGTAAATTGATGTGGCTCTCTGCAAAATCGCCGCATGTTTGGGAACTACTGAACATAACACGTCAATGTAAAATGAGATTTCTTTAGATAAATATGCACTTTATCGAACAAAACATACATGTATTGTGTAACATGAAGTCCTATGAGTGTCATTTGATGAAGATCATCAAAGGTTAGTGATTAATTGATCTCTATTTTTGCTTTTTGTGACTTTTTGTGACTTTTTTTGTGGAAAAATGGCTGTGTTTTTCTGTGATTTGGTGGTGACCTAACATAATCGTTTGTGGAGCTTTCGCTGTAAAGCCTTTTTGAAATCAGACACTGTGGCTGGATTAACGAAAGTTGTATCTTTAAAATGGTGCCTAATACTTGAATGTTTGAGAAATTTGATTTATGAGATTTCTGTTGTTTGAATTTGGCAATTTCACTTTCCGCTAGCGGAACTCCGTTAAGGTTAACTGACTTGCATAGTTAAATAATAAAAAATACCCCTCAGGCTACGTTCAGGGTTCAGCATCAGGCATAAACAGCCGAGCCGTAGGCAACTACATGGGCTGTATTCATTAATTTACTTCACAGCCTACAGTTTTAAAATGTTGCATAAACAGTTTACTCCAAACGCTGTACAACACTACCTAATTGGTTTCTGTTGCCAAATGTTTTGCTATGGTGGGCACTAATGAATACACACAACCTCTTTTGAGGAAGTGTATGTTGCTAGGCTTTCCACAATAATTGTGTCTTTCACACAACATACCTTCCTGAGTGGAAAGCATTAACAGACGATTAGAAAGAGAAAATGTTTGTTTGTTTGTTGTGTTTTGAGAAGACAAGTCTATAGACCTATGATCCAGTACACTTAGAATAAAAGGGTTCCAAACAGGTCCTCCGGCTGTCCCCATAGGAGAACACTTTGAGTTCCAGGTAGAACCCTCTGTGGAATGGGTTCTTGATGGAACCCAAAAGGGTTCTACCTAGTACCAAAAAGGGTTCTACAAAGGGTTAACCTATAGGGACAGCCAAAAATCCCTTTTAGATTCTAGATAGTGTAGGAGCGATCACCCTGGGGCACACAGATGGGAACAGAACGAGTTCAACCCATGCATCTAATTTATATCAAACATTTAAGGACTATTACAACACTGTCCTTTATAAATATAATTAACTATATGAATACACATATCATCAACTATATGATTACACATAACATTATCATCAACTATATGAATACACATAACACTATCATCAACTATATGAATACACATAACAATATCATCAACTATATGAATAATATCATACACATATCAATATCATCAACTATATGAAAACACATATCAATATCATCAACTATATGAATACACATAACAATATAATCAACTATATGAATACACATTACAATATCATCAACTATATGAATACACATAACAATATCATCAACTATATGAATACACATTACAATATCATCAACTATATGAATACACATAACAATATCATCAACATTATGAATACACATAACAATATCATCAACTATATGAATACACATAACAATATCACCAACTATATGAATACACATAACAATATCATCAACTATATGAATACACATTACAATATCATCAACTATATGAATACACATTACAATATCATCAACTATATGAATACACATAACAATATCATCAACTATATGAATAATATCATACACATAACAATATCATCAACTATATGAAAACACATATCAATATCATCAACTATATGAATACACATAACACTATCATCAACTATATGAATACACATAACAATATAATCAACTATATGAATACACATTACAATATCATCAACTATATGAATACACATAACAATATCATCAACTATATGAAAACACATATCAATATCATCAACTATATGAATACACATAACACTATCATCAACTATATGAATACACATAACAATATCATCAACTATATTAATACACATAACAATATCATCAACTATATGAATACACATTACAATATCATCAACTATATGAATACACATAACAATATCATCAACTATATGAATACACATAACAATATCATCAACTATATTAATACACATAACAATATCATCAACTATATGAATACACATTACAATATCATCAACTACATGAATACACATAACAATCATTGTCTTACCTTGTATCTCTCAATAGAAACAGAGTCTGGAATGATCTTTAGGTCGTTGAAAGTTACTTTAGTTTGCGTTGATCATTACATATCAGGTTCTGCCTGTTCTCTCTCCCACTCCCTCTCTCTTTACAGCTCTTACAATGTGCCTTGGAATACATTCTACAACTGTCTGGAACTCTATTGGAGGGATGTGACACCATTCTTCCACAAGAAATTCCATCATTTGGTGTTTTGTTGATGGTTGTGTTCTATTGTGTTGAGACCTGGTGACTGAGACGGCCATGGCATATTGTGAAACATCAGCAAGTTCAGCAGTCTTCATCACTGAAGATCCTGCCAAACGTGCCCCAACAATCACCAATCGTTAAGCTCTTCCCGAGCAGAATCGCAGTCTCTCCTGGTTGCAGCTCCTCTCTCCCCAGGGGTAGCAGCTCCTCTCTCTCCAGGGGTAGCAACTCCTCTCTCCCCAGGGGTAGCAGCTCCTCTCTCTCCCAGGGGTAGCAGCTCCTCTCTCCCCAGGGGTAACAGCTCCTCTCTCCCCAGGGGTAGCAGCTCCTCTTCTCTCCCCAGGGGTAGCAGCTCCTCTCTCCCCAGGGGTAGCAGCTCCTCTCTCCCCAGGGGTAACAGCTCCTCTCTCCCCAGGGGTAGCAGCTCCTTTCTCCCCAGGGGTAGCAGCTCCTCTCTCCCCAGGGGTAGCAGCTCCTCTCTCCCCAGCGGTAGCAGGTCCTCTCTCCCCAGCGGTAGCAGGTCCTCTCTCCCCAGGGGTTGCAGCTCCTCTCTCCCCAGGGGTAGCAGCTACTCTCTCCCCAGGGGTAGCAGCTCCTTTCTCCCCAGGGGTAGTAACTCCTCTCTCCCCAGGGGTAGAAACTCCTCTCTCCCAAGGGTAGCAGCTCCTCTCTCCCCAGGGGTAGCAGCTCCTCTCTTCCCAGGGGTAGCAGCTCCTTTCTCCCCAGGGGTAGCAGCTCCTCTCTCTCCAGGGGTAGCAGCTCCTCTCTCCCCAGGGGTAGCAGCTCCTCTCTCTCCAGGGGTAGCAGCTCCTCTCTCCCCAGGGGTAGCAGCTCCTCTTCTCTCCCCAGGGGTAGCAGCTCCTCTCTCCCCAGGAGTAGCAGCTCCTCTCTCCCCAGGGGTAGCACCTCCTCTCTCCCCAGGGGTAGCAGCTCCTCTCTCTCCAGGGGTAGCAGCTCCTCTCTCCCCAGGGGTAGCAGCTCCTCTCTCTCCAGGGGTAGCAGCTCCTCTCTCTCCAGGGGTAGCAGCTCCTCTCTCCCCAGGGGTAGCAGCTCCTCTCTCCCCAGGGGTAGCAGCTCCTCTCTCCCCAGGGGTAGCAGCTCCTCTCTCTCCAGGGGTAGCAGCTCCTCTCTCTCCAGGGGTAGCAGCTCCTCTCTCCCCAGGGGTAGCAGCTCCTCTCTCCCCAGGGGTAGCAGCTCCTCTCTCTCCAGGGGTAGCAGCTCCTCTCTCTCCAGGGGTAGCAGCTCCTCTCTCCCCAGGGGTAGCAGCTCCTCTCTCTCCCCTAGGATTTGAAGACATTGGTGGCCCATAGCCAGTAGGGGGGTACGGGAAGGAATTTCAACAGTTAAACCCATGAATATAACACCAGTGTATTTCCAAAAACCACTCAACATCTTCAAACATAAACTCTGACCTCTGACCTTGCCATTGAGCCAATCTGTCTCTCTCCATCATATACAGTTCTTCTGTTGCTGTCTCTATGTCTTGTCTGGTGTCTCTCTCCATCATATACAGTTCTTCTGTTGCTGTCTCTATGTCTTGTCTGGTGTCTCTTTCCATCATATCCTATTCTTCTGTTGCTGTCTCTATGTCTTGTCTGGTGTCTCTTTCCATCATATCCTATTCTTCTGTTGCTGTCTCTGTGTCTTGTCTGGTGTCTCTTTCCATCATATCCTATTCTTCTGTTGCTGTCTCTATGTCTTGTCTGGTGTCTCTTTCCATCATATCCTATTCATCTGTTGCTGTCTCTGTGTCTTGTCTGGTGTCTCTTTCCATCATATCCTATTATTCTGTTGTCTCCGTGGCAATAGTTTGAGAATAAAGTGGCAGTATTGAGAGAATAAACTCCACATTACATTTTTAGAATAATGTCTGTTATATTTCTAGATGAATGAGGGGATGTGTTTAAGTGTCTCCCTGACTACCTGTTGCTGTGCCACTGTTGAAATGCCTCAGTTAGATGTCCTGGTGAAACTATAATAAAGTCTGTTATATTTCAAGATGAATGTAGAGGATGTGTTTAAGTGCATGTGTCCCTGGTGCTGTGCGTGCCACTGTTGAAATGCCTGAGTTAGATGTCCTGATGAAACTGTAATAAAGTCTGTTATATTTCTAGATGAATGAGGGGATGTGTTTAAGTGCATGTCTCCCTGGCTACCTGTTGCTGTGCCACTGTTGAAATGCCTCAGTTAGATTTCCTGGTGAAACTATAATAAAGTCTGTTATATTTCTAGATGAATGAGGGGATGTGTTTAAGTGCATGTCTCCCTGGTTACCTGTTGCTCTGCCACTGTTGAAATGCCTCAGTAGATGTCCTGGTGAAACTACACTTTAGAATTGGCTTTACTAAAATGTGTATCAATCATTTCTAAAGTTGCCAAATAACTGTTTCAAATGATCACTTTTACACTCAAAATAGACACTTCAAATGGGGACTTTTACACTCAAAATAGACACTTCAAATGGGCACTTTTACACTCAACATAGACACTTCAAATGGGCACTTTTACACTCAAAATAGACACTTCAAATGATCACTTTTACACTCAAAATAGACACTTCAAATGGGCACTTTTACACTCAAAATAGACACTTCAAATGGGCACTTTTACACTCAAAATAGACACTTCAAATGGGCACTTTTACACTCAAAATAGACACTTCAAATGATCACTTTTACACTCAAAATAGACACTTCAAATGATCACTTTTACACTCAAAATAGACACTTCAAATGATCACTTTTACACTCAAAATAGACACTTCAAATGGGCACTTTTACACTCAAAATAGACACTTCAAATGGGCACTCGCTCTGGAATGAGAAAAATATCCTTTCTATTTTATTCAGCTAATTACAATTATATTCTTCTTTCTATAAAATCATATAATATAAAATATTGGCACATGACTTATAACCATAGGTCTGTCTTGTCTGCTAAATGAACAAGCCTACATCCTATGACATGGAGCATAGCCAGATAACATACAGTATCTAGTCAGATAACATACAGTATCTAGTCAGATAACATACAGTATCTAGTCAGATAACATACAGTATCTAGCCAGATAACATACAGTATCTAGTCAGATAACATACAGTATCTAGTCAGATAACATACAGTATCTAGTCAGATAACATACAGTATCTAGTCAGATAACATACAGTATCTAGTCTGATAACATACAGTATCTAGTCAGATAACATACAGTATCTAGTCAGATAACATACAGTATCTAGTCAGATAACATACAGTATCTAGTCTGCTAAATGAACAAGCCTACAGTCTATATCATAAACAGATAACATACAGTATCTAGTCAGATAACATACAGTATCTAGTCTACTAAATGAACAAGCCTACAGTCTATATCATAGCCAGATAACATACAGTATCTAGTCTGATAACATACAGTATCTAGTCAGATAACATACAGTATCTAGTCAGATAACATACAGTATCTAGCCAGATAACATACAGTATCTAACATACAGTATCTAGTCAGATAACATACAGTATCTAACATACAGTATCTAGTCAGATAACATACAGTATCTAGTCAGATAACATACAGTATCTAGTCAGATAACATACAGTATCTAGTCAGATAACATACAGTATCTAGTCAGATAACATACAGTATCTAGTCAGATAACACACAGTATCTAGTCAGATAACACACAGTATCTAGTCAGATAACACACAGTATCTAGTCAGATAACATACAGTATCTAGTCAGATAACATACAGTATCTAGTCAGATAACACACAGTATCTAGTCAGATAACATACAGTATCTAGTCAGATAACACACAGTATCTAGTCAGATAACATACAGTATCTAGTCAGATAACATACAGTATCTAGTCAGATAACATACAGTATCTAACATACAGTATCTAGTCAGATAACACACAGTATCTAGTCAGATAACATACAGTATCTAACATACAGTATCTAGCCAGATAACATACAGTATCTAGTCAGATAACACACAGTATCTAGCCAGATAACAAACAGTATCTAGTCTTCTAAATGAACAAGCCTGCAGTCTATAGCATAGTCAGATAACATACAGTATCTAGTCTGCTAAATGAACAAGCCTACAGTCTATATCATAGCCAGATAACATACAATATCTAGTCTACTAAATGAACAAGCCTACAGTCTATATCATAGCCAGATAACATACAGTATCTAGTCTACTAAATGAACAAGCCTACAGTCTATATCATGGAGCCAGATAACATACAGTATCTAGTCTGATAACATACAGTATCTAGTCTACTAAATGAACAAGCCTACAGTCTATAGCATAGCCAGATAACACACAGTATCTAGTCAGATAACATACAGTATCTAGCCAGATAACATACAGTATCTAGTCAGATAACACACAGTATCTAGTCAGATAACATACAGTATCTAGTCAGATAACACACAGTATCTAACACACAGTATCTAGTCAGATAACATACAGTATCTAGTCAGATAACATACAGTATCTAGTCAGATAACACACAGTATCTAACATACAGTATCTAGTCAGATAACATACAGTATCTAGTCAGATAACATACAGTATCTAACATACAGTATGTAGTCAGATAACATACAGTATCTAGTCAGATAACATACAGTATCTAGTCAGATAACATACAGTATCTAGTCAGATAACATACAGTATCTAGTCAGATAACATACAGTATCTAGTCAGATAACACACAGTATCTAATCAGATAACATACAGTATCTAGTCAGATAACATACAGTATCTAGTCAGATAACATACAGTATCTAGTCAGATAACATACAGTATCTAGTCAGATAACATACAGTATCTAGTCAGATAACATACAGTATCTAGTCAGATAACACACAGTATCTAGTCAGATAACATACAGTATCTAGTCAGATAACATACAGTATCTAGCCAGATAATATACAGTATCTAGTCTGCTAAATGAACAAGCCTACAGTCTATAGCATAGCCAGATAACATACAGTATCTAGTCTGCTAAATGAACAAGCCTACAGTCTATAGCATAGCCAGATAACATACAGTATCTAACATACAGTATCTAGTCAGATAACACACAGTATCTAGTCAGATAACATACAGTATCTAGTCAGCTAAATGAACAAGCCTACAGTCTATATCATAGCCAGTTAACATACAGTATCTAGTCTACTAAATGAACAAGCCTACAGTCTATATCATAGCCACATAACATACAGTATCTAGTCAGATAACACACAGTATCTAGCCAGATAACATACAGTATCTAACATACAGTATCTAGTCAGATAACATACAGTATCTAGTCAGATAACATACAGTATCTAGTCAGATAACATACAGTATCTAGTCAGATAACACACAGTATCTAGTCAGATAACATACAGTATCTAGTCAGATAACACACAGTATCTAGTCAGATAACATACAGTATCTAGTCAGATAACATACAGTATCTAGTCTGCTAAATGAACAAGCCTACAGTCTATATCATAGCCAGATAACATACAGTATCTAGCCAGATAACATACAGTATCTAGTCAGATAACATACAGTATCTAGTCAGATAACATACAGTATCTAGTCTGCTAAATGAACAAGCCTACAGTCTATAGCATAGCCAGATAACATACAGTATCTAGTCTACTAAATGAACAAGCCTACAGTCTATAGCATAGCCAGATAACATACAGTATCTAGTCTACTAAATGAACAAGCCTACAGTCTATAGCATAGCCAGATAACATACAGTATCTAGTCTGCTAAATGAACAAGCCTACAGTCTATAGCATAGCCAGATAACATACAGTATCTAGTCTGCTAAATGAACAAGCCTACAGCCTATAGCATAGCCAGATAACATACAGTATCTAGTCTGCTAAATGAACAAGCCTACAGTCTATAGCATAGCCAGATAACATACAGTATCTAACATACAGTATCTAGTCTACTAAATGAACAAGCCTACAGCCTATAGCATAGCCAGATAACATACAGTATCTAACATACAGTATCTAGTCTGCTAAATGAACAAGCCTACATCCTATAGCATAGCCAGATAACATACAGTATCTAGTCAGATAACATACAGTATCTAGTCTGCTAAATGAACAAGCCTACATCCTATAGCATAGCCAGATAACATACAGTATCTAACATACAGTATCTAGTCTGCTAAATGAACAAGCCTACAGTCTATAGCATAGCCAGATAACATACAGTATCTAACATACAGTATCTAGTCTACTAAATGAACAAGCCTACAGTCTATAGCATAGCCAGATAACATACAGTATCTAACATACAGTATCTAGTCTACTAAATGAACAAGCCTACAGTCTATAGCATAGACAGATAACATACAGTGTCTAACATACAGTATCTAGTCTGCTAAATGAACAAGCCTACATCCTATAGCATAGCCAGATAACATACAATATCTAGTCAGCTAAATGAACAAGCCTACATCCTATGACATGGAGCATAGCCAGATGACATACAGTATCTAGTCTACTAAATGAACAAGCCTACAGCCTACGGACTATAGCATAGCCAGATGACATACAGTATCTAGTCCACTAAATGAACAAGCCTACAGCCTACGGACTATAGCATAGCCAGATAACACACAGTATCTAGTCTACTAAATGAACAAGCCTACATCCTCTATAATGGAGCATAGCCAGTTAACATAAAGTAGGCGACTCATATTCTGTTCTTCTAAAAAACATTTTCTTCATATCATGTTTCTTTAGACCTGCCTAAAATAAATAATGGATTTATTGTGATGGTGAACATTCAATTCTGACTTGTTAAATGTAGATGTTCCAAATGGGCTGATCAGCAGCTGGTAGACAGTGGAGGCCTGGAGGTGATCAACGTGTCAATGTTAACTAGCGGTCATTTACCTTGAGACCAACAGCCTTTTGCATGACAATAAACGGCTGACAATAAAACATGACCCCACTGCTCTAGGTCTGTGTCTGGGTCTCCTGCTCTAGGTCTGTGTCTGGGTCTCCTACATCATGACCCCACTGCTCTAGGTCTGTGCCTGGGTCTCCTACATCATGACCCCACTACTCTAGGTCTGTGTCTGGGTCTCCTACATCATGACCCCACTACTCTAGGTCTGTGTCTGGGTCTCCTACATCATGACCCCACTACTCTAGGTCTGTGTCTGGGTCTCCTACATCATGACCCCACTACTCTAGGTCTGTGTCTGGGTCTCCTACATCATGACCCCACTGCTCTAGGTCTGTGTCTGGGTCTCCTACATCATGACCCCACTACTCTAGGTCTGTGTCTGGGTCACCTACATCATGACCCCACTACTCCAGGTCTGTGTCTGGGTCTCCTACATCATGACCCCACTGCTCTAGGTCTGTGTCTGGGTCTCCTACATCATGACCCCACTGCTCTAGGTCTGTGTCTGGGTCTCCTACATCCTGACCCCACTACTCTAGGTCTGTGTCTGGGTCTCCTACATCATGACCCCACTACTCTAGGTCTGTGTCTGGGTCTCCTACATCATGACCCCACTGCTCTAGGTCTGTGTCTGGGTCTCCTACATCATGACCCCACTACTCTAGGTCTGTGTCTGGGTCTCCTACATCATGACCCCACTGCTCTAGGTCTGTGTCTGGGTCTCCTACATCCTGACCCCACTGCTCTAGGTCTGTGTCTGGGTCTCCTACATCATGACCCCACTGCTCTAGGTCTGTGTCTGGGTCACCTACATCATGACCCCACTGCTCTAGGTCTGTGTCTGGGTCTCCTACATCCTGACCCCACTGCTCTAGGTCTGTGTCTGGGTCACCTACATCATGACCCCACTACTCTAGGTCTGTGTCTGGGTCTCCTACATCATGACCCCACTGCTCTAGGTCTGTGTCTGGGTCTCCTACATCATGACCCCACTACTCCAGGTCTGTGTCTGGGTCACCTACATCATCATCTACTATATCATTTCCTCCTGGCTGCTGCTGTTGTCATCTGTCCTCCTTGACTCATCTGAGATTTTTAGATTACATAATATTTGAGGACACATCATTTAAGGACCTATGTATTTTTCACGTTTTGTTCACCGACAAACTAAACACAAATCTGTTGTTCTTTTCCCCTCCCTTCCTGGCCTCCCTCCCCCTTCCCTTCCCTTCTCAGTTCCAGTGTGTTTATTATATACACATGATATACACTGTGTGTACAAAACATTAGGAAAACCTGTTTATTCCATGACATAGACTGACCAGGTGAATCCTGGTGAAAGCTATGATCCCTTATTGATGTCACCTAGGGCTGTGTAGGTCATGACATTTTGTCAGCCGGTGAATGTCATGCTGATAACTGACTGTCTCATGGTAATTGACCCTTAATTAACATCAACACATTAAGCATCTCCTGGATTCCACACACAGCCTACAAGCCACTGACACAGACCTTTGTTTAACATTTTCAAAAGAAGAATAAATCCATGTAATATATTCTACACCATCACAATAACTCCATGTAATATATTCTACACCATCACAATCACTCCATGTAATATATTCTACACCATCACAATAACTCCATGTAATATATTCTACACCATCACAATATCTCCATGTAATATATTCTACACCATCACAATAACTCCATGTAATATATTCTACACCATCACAATAACTCCATGTAATATATTCTACACCATCACAATAACTCCATGTAATATATTCTACACCATCACAATATCTCCATGTAATATATTCTACACCATCACAATAACTCCATGTAATATATTCTACACCATCACAATAACTCCATGTAATATATTCTACACCATCACAATAACTCTAAGTAATATATTCTACACCATCACAATAACTCCATTATTTATTTTAGAAGGTCTAAAGAAACATGACATGAAGAAAATCTATTTCAGAAGAACACACTAAGAGTCCAGGCCGTATGACATCCGGCCGTGATTGGGAGTCCCATAGGGCGGAGCAAAATTGGCCCAGCATCGTCCAGGTTTGGCCGGGGTAGGCCGTCCTTGTAAATAAGAATGTGTTCTTAACTGGCTTGCCCAGTTAAATAAAGGTTAAATTATAAAACGTTTAAATGTAAAAAAGAATCTTACAAGAACTTTTTCATCTTTAGAGCTATTCTGGGAACCTTTCCTAATCAATGGGTTCATAATTGATCCTTTCTTCTCATAAATGGTTCTTGGAGGAACCTGAAGGTGAAAAGGTTCCTGGGGGAACATTTCAGCATGCTGGCGCCCTCTTATTATCAATAGCTCCTGTTTCAAAATAAAGAAAAACCCTGGAGTGTCCAAGCTTTTGACTGGTATTGTATGTGTGGAATAATTTTTGATTTAGAATGGTCCACAACAAAACCATGTCATCCATATCCTGCACTGGAATAGTGAATTTAGGTTAGGAGCGCTAAGCGTTCCCTACTGTCAATTTAATCAAATTGCCAAAATTATATAGCCTAATCATTAGCTTATACAGAAATAAATAAAACAATTAAAAATATGTTACTAAAAATAATTTCTCGACAACAAACAATCATTAGCTTCTTTAAAATAAAATAATTTGTGGATTATTGTTTCAAATGTCATTGCCTCTCTAAGAAGAAAAGGTTATTCAAGGAACATTTTTGAGTTGCCACTGTGGGGAAACTAACTGAAATGTAGGGTTCCTTGAGCATCTATTTTGAGTTGCCACTGTGGGGAACCTTCCTGAAATATTGGAATTCCCTGAGGAACGTTTTTGAAAAGGTTCTTTGAGGAATCTTTTTTGGAGGTATGGGTTCATTTTTTAACCCCTTTATTGCTATATATTAATAATATGCAGCAGTAGTAATAATAATAATATTATTAAT
Source organism: Salvelinus namaycush (assembly GCF_016432855.1). Lineage (NCBI taxonomy): Eukaryota > Metazoa > Chordata > Actinopteri > Salmoniformes > Salmonidae > Salvelinus > Salvelinus namaycush. The sequence continues at coordinate 11,547 of NW_024061107.1, read as the reverse complement.
AATGTTAGTAATAATCCATATAATAACACAAAACATTCATTTAAGTGAACAAAATATAAACTCCATGTTTCTTGAGCGGAATTATAAGGTCCCAGAAACTGTTTATACGCACAAAAAGTGTATTTCTCTTAAATTTGTTATACATATTTGTTTACATTTCTTTTAGTGACCATTTATCATTTGCCAAGATAATCCATTAACCTGACAAGTGGACAACATGATCATTACACAGGTGTACCTTGTGCTGGGAACAATAAAAGGCCACCCTAAAAAGTGCAGTTGCATCACACAACACAATGCCACAGATGTCTAATGTTTTGAGGGAGCATGCATTTGGCATGCTGATTGTAGGAATGTCCACCAGAGACCCCGTGTAACCACGCCAGCCCAGGACCTCCACATCCGGCTTCTTCACCTGCGGGATCATCTGAGACCAGTCATCCAGACAGATGATGAAACTGTGTGTTTGAACAACCTAATAATTTCTGCTTCTAAACAGATTTCCCCATGGTGGCAGTGGGGTTATGTTATGGGCAGTCATAAGCTACGGACAATGAACACAATTGCATTTTATCAACCGCAATTTGAATGCACAGAAATACCGTGACGAGATCCTGAGGACCATTGTCGAGCCATTTATCCGCTGCCATCACCTCATGTTTCAGCATGATAATGCACGGCCCAATGTCGCAAGGATCTGAACACAATTCCTGGAAGTTGAAAATGTCCATGTTCTTTGATTGCCTCCATGCTTGTGACCCATTCAGCATGTGTGGGATGCTCTTGATTGACATGTACGACAGCGGGTTCCATTTCCTGCCAATATCCAGAAAGTTCGCAGCAGCATTGAAGAGGAGTGGGACATTCCACAGGCCACAACAGCCTGACCCACTCTGGTGGTCACACCAGATACTGATGTGACCACCAATTATATGTAATTATATATAATATATATATAATATAATTATATATAATATATAATATTGTAATTATATATAATATATTATATATATTGCAAATATCGTATTTTAGTAGGCTATATGTAAAGACTTTATTGATCAAGAATAGTCTGTCGGGTGAGAATATTATCAAGTGATTGTCAAATTGTGAATGAGAGACGGATGAAGTGTGTGCAGCCTTTGCAAGAAAGATATCACAGTTCATGCGTTTAATGAAGCAAGAAGTAGAGGTGGGTGTAACGCTCTAGGTGTCGGGGTGTTTGTGGAATCAGACGCAGGAACAGCAGAGCTTCAATAGGTTGAGTTTAATTCCCAACTCGTAAACAAACAATGTCCAAACCGGACTACTGGGTGTCAAATAAACACCTGTCTTCAAACATGAAGACAAAACCAGTACACACACACGAACCACTCCCGAAATCCAAAGAAACAGACGAACAATCCCGCACAAAGAAGCAGACAGGCTGGCTGACTAATAAAGCCACCCTGATTACCAATTCCCTCAAACCAGGTGATAACCATAAACACATAAGGAGGGGGAGGAAAAAGAGTCAGTAGCAGCTAGTAGGCCGGTGACGACGACCGCCGAGCGCCACCCGAACGTGAAGGAGAGCCTGCCTCGGTTGAAGTCGTGACAGTGGGATAAATTCCAAACAAAACAAATAAAATAAAATAAATGTTTTTTGGGGGGTTCAACATCTGTAAAAAAAATCCTTTATTAGTCCTGTATGAGTGGAGAACGGTACCACTCGGCACTAATGTTGAGTGATTTCTGACTGCAGCAACCCCCCAGTCTACGGATCATTGGGCAGCATTCTGCACTCTAAGAAGAAAAGGTTCTTTGAGGAACCTTTTTTAAACGAAGGGGTTCCTTGAGGAACCTTTTTGAAATGTAGGGGTTCCTTGAGGAACCTTATTGAAATGTAGGGGTTCCTTGAGGAACCTTATTGAAATGTAGGGGTTCCTTGAGGAACCTTATTGAAATGAAGGGGTTCCTTGAGGAACCTTATTGAAAACGTTAGAATAAGCTTTTTTAGAGTTATAAGTATTTTTATAACCCTTTTATTATGAATAACATTTAGATATAGTAATAATAACAATAATAATAATGATGATAACGATAATAATAATTATAATAATTATTATAATGATAATAACAATAATTATAATTATTATGATGATAATTTCAATAATAATAATGATAAATACATTTATCATGATAATAATGAGTCCAATAATAATCCATGTAATGACACAGATTGTATAAGAATATTTATTTTATTTATTATGTATAAAGTATATATGTACATTATTAATATTAAGTATAATAACAAAAAATGATCTTATCCATATATCAAATCAAATCAAATCAAAATGACATTTTATTGGTCACGTACACATATTTTGCAGACGTTATTGAGCGTATATACATATGAAACGAGTAACGCAATATGTAAACATTATTAAAGTCTTCCGTTATTAAAGTAACCAGTGATTCCATGTCTATGTACATAGGGCAGCAGCCTCTAAGGTGAAGGGTTGAGTAACCGGGTGGTGGCCAACTAGTGATGTCTATTTAACAGTCTGATGGCCTTGACAACGAAGCTGTTTTTCAGTCTCTCTGTCCCAGCTTTGATGCACCTGTACTCTCCTTCTGGATGATAGTGGGGTGAACAGGAAGTGGCTCGGGTGGTGTTGATGCACCTGTACTGACCTCACCTTCTGGATGATAGCGGGGTGAACAGGCAGTGGCTCGGGTGGTGAGGATGCACCTGTACTCTCCTTCTGGATGATAGCGGGGTGAACAGGCAGTGGCTCGGGTGGTGAGGATGCACCTGTACTAACCTCTCCTTCTGGATGATAGCGGGGTGAACAGGAAGTGACTCGGGTGGTGATGATCTTATTGGCCTTCCTGTGACATTGGGTGCTGTAGGTGTCCTGGAGGGCAGGCAGTGTGCCCCCGGTGATGCAGTAGGCAGACCGCACCACCCTCTGGTTGTGTTTCGGAGGATGCAAGGCTCTCGACAGTCGCCTCTTGTATACACACCTTTTTTGCTGATGGTGGACATCTTGGATGGCTCATCTTGACTGCACTGCACAGGACGAACAAATTACACAGAACGTAATTTCACTTAATACTGAGTACCTTCACCTTGATAAATTGACACAAACAATGTACTGAACACAGTACCGGTTTCTCAGCTCACAATAACGTTGGATACCAGCCGCCACCAATAAACCAACAGAAGAAGGTGCTGGAGTGACAACGGTAGCAAGCTAGCCGTACACCGATAAACCAACAGAAGAAGGTGCTGGGGTGACAACGGTAGCTAGCTAGCCGTACACCGATAAACCAACAGAAGAAGGTGCTGGAGTGACAACGGTAGCTAGCTAGCCGTACACCGATAAACCAACAGAAGAAGGTGCTGGAGTGACAACGGTAGCTAGCTAGCCGTACACCGATAAACCAACAGAAGAAGGTGCTGGAGTGACAACGGTAGCTAGCTAGCCGTACACCGATAAACCAACAGAAGAAGGTGCTGGAGTGACAACGGTAGCTAGCTAGCCGTACACCGGTATACAGGGTCCTTCATCCCCGCCTGTCTGGCATTGTTTTCCCACAGTTCTGTTAACAAAGGCGAGAGCAGGTAGGCGGGATCGAAGGATGTTGTCTTTTAATTAAATCAAACCAGTCGGGGGCTGGGAAGGTGGGGGTCCTGTCCCCATAAAGAAGGTGGGGGGCCTGTCCCCAAACACCATGTGGGGTTCCTGTGCCCATACAGCAAACAAAAAACTCAGAGCTGGTTTAAACTCTGGTTTGGAACCAATGGGGTCATTGGTATGCAGGAACCAATGGGGTCATTGGTATGCTAGCTACAACATGTAATAATTGACCAGAGGTAATTGACATTAGCTAGCTAAAATTAGCCAGCTAGCTAGCAAAACCTTCCTTGACATTCTTCTCCCTAAAGAATGCAGAACAGGGACTACCACTTAGCAGGAGTTTGTTGTGTAATTTTCGAGAAACTGTTTTCCAGCAAGTGTTATTGTGTAGCTACGAGTCTGTCCTGGAATGGGTTGTTAATGTGGGTGGTTGTAGCTGTTCATAACTGTTCCTAGAATGGAATGTTGTTGTGTAGCCACCAGTCTGTCCTGGAATGGAATGTTGTTGTGTAGCTACCAGTCTGTCCTGGAATGGAATGTTGATGTGGGTGGTTGTAGTCATGCAGAAGCTATTGATAATAAGAGGGCGCCAGCATATTTTCGCCTTCAGGTTCCTCCAAGAACCATTTATGATAAGAAAGGTTAAAATATGAATCCATTGTTTAGGAAAGGTTCCCAGAGGAACTCTAAACATGAAAAGGTTCTTGTAAGAATATTTTTTACATTTCAATTTTCCTAACTGAACCCCTAATTATTTACATTTTTTATTATATTTTTTATTTAACTGGGCAAGTCAGTTCTTATATAATACACTGCTCAAAAAAATAAAGAAAACACTAAAATAACACATCCTAGATCTGAATGAATGAACTATTCTTATTAAATACTTTTTTCTTTACATAGTTGAATGTGCTGACAACAAAATCACACAAAAATAATCAATGGAAATCAAATTTATCAACCCATGGAGGTCTGGATTTGGAGTCACACTCAAAATTAAAGTGGAAAACCACACTACAGGCTGATCCAACTTTGATGTAACGTCCTTAAAACAAGTCAAAATGAGGCTCAGTAGTGTGTGTGGCCTCCACGTGCCTGTATGACCTCCCTACAACGCCTGGGCATGCTCCTGATGAGGTGGTGGATGGTCTCCTGAGGGATCTCCTCCCAGACCTGGACTAAAGCATCCGCCAACTCCTGGACAGTCTGTGGTGCAACGTGGCGTTGGTGGATGGAGCGAGACATGATGTACCAGATGTGCTCAATTGGATTCAGGTCTGGGGAACGGGCGGGCCAGTACATAGCATCATAGCACATGAGGTCTAGCATTGTCTTGCATTAGGAGGAACCCAGGGCCAACCGCACCAGCATATGGTCTCACAAGGGGTCTGACTAACCCTTACCCTAACTAATGGCAGTCAGGCTACCTCTGGCGAGCCCATGGAGGGCTGTGCGGCCCCCCAAAGAAATGCCACCCCACACCATGACTGACCCACCGCCAAACCGGTCATGCTGGAGGATGTTGCAGGCAGCAGAACGTTCTCCACGGCGTCTCCAGACTGTCACGTCTGTCACATGTGCTCAGTGTGAACCTGCTTTCATCTGTGAAGAGCACAGGGCGCCAGTGGCGAATTTGCCAATCTTGGTGTTCTCTGACAAATGCCAAACGTCCTGCACGGTGTTGGGCTGTAAGCACAACCCCCACCTGTCGACGTCGGGCCCTCATACCACCCTCATGGAGTCCGTTTCTGACCGTTTGAGCAGACACATGCACATTTGTGGCCTGCTGGAGGTCATTTTGCAGGGCTCTGGCAGTGCTCCTTCTGCTCCTTCTTGCACAAAGGCGGAGGTAGTGGTCCTACTGCTGGGTTGTTGCCCTCCTACGGTCTCCTCCACGTCTCCTGATGTACTGGCCTGTCTCCTGGTAGCGCCTCCATGCTCTGGACACTACGCTGACAGACACAGCAAACCTTCTTGCCACAGCTCGCATTGATGTGCCATCCTGGATGAGCTGCACTACCTGAGCCACTTGTGTGGGTTGTAGACTCCGTCTCATGCTACCACCAGAGTGAAAGCACCGCCAGCATTCAAAAGTGACCAAAACACCAGCCAGGAAGCATAGGAACTGAGAAGTGGTCTGTGGTCACCACCTGCAGAACCACTCCTTTATTGGGGGTGTCTTGCTAAATGCCTATAATCTCCACCTGTTGTCTATTCCATTTACATAACAGCATGTGAAATTTATTGTCAATCAGTGTTGCTTCCTAAGAGGACATTTTGATTTCACAGAAGTGTGATTGACTTGGAGTTACATTGTGTTGTTTAAGTGTTCCCTTTATTTTTTTGAGCAGTGTATAATAATAAATAATAAAACGTCTTATTTACAATGACGGCCTACCCCGGCCAAACCTGGACGACGCTGGGCCAATTTTGCGCCGCCCTATGGGACTCCCAATCACTGTCGGTTGGGATACAGCATGGATTCTTAGTGTGTTCTTCTGAAATAGATTTTCTTCATGTCATGTTTCTTTAGACCTGTCTAAAATAAATAAATAGTTATTGTGATGGTGTAGAATATATTACATGGAGTTATTGTGATGGTGTAGAATATATTACATGGAGTTATTGTGATGGTGTAGAATATATTACATGGAGTTATTGTGATGGTGTAGAATATATTACATGGATTTATTCTACTTTTTAAAATGTTAAACAAAGGTCTGTATCGGTGGCTTGTAGGCTGTGAGTGGAATCCAGGAGATGCTTAATGTGTTGATGTTAATTAAGGGTCAATTACCATGAGACTGTCAGTTATCACCATGACAATCACCGGCTGACATAATGTCATGACCGACACAGCCCTAGGTGGCCTCAATAAGGGATCATAGCTTTCACCAGGATTCACCTGGTCAGTCTATGTCATGGAATAAACAGGTATTCCTAATGTTTTGTACACACAGTGTATATCATGTGTATATGACAAATAAACACACTGGAACTGAGAAGGGAAGGGGGAGGGCAGCCAGGAAGGGAGGGGAAAAGAACAACAGATTTGTGTTGAGTTTGTAGGTGAACAAAACATGAAAAATACATAGGTCCTTATTAAATGATGTGTCCTCAATTATTATGTCATCTAAAAATCTCAGATGAGTCAAGGAGGGCAGATGACAACAGCAGCAGCCAGGAGGAAATGATATGGTAGATGATGATTTAGGTGACCCAGACACAGACCTAGAGCAGTGGGGTCATGATGTAGGAGACCCAGACACAGACCTAGAGTAGTGGGGTCATGATGTAGGAGACCCAGACACAGACCTAGAGCAGTGGGGTCATGATGTAGGTGACCCAGACACAGACCTAGAGTAGTGGGGTCATGATGTAGGAGACCCAGACACAGACCTAGAGTAGTGGGGTCATGATGTAGGAGACCCAGACACAGACCTAGAGTAGTGGGGTCATGATGTAGGAGACCCAGACACAGACCTAGAGTAGTGGGGTCAGGATGTAGGAGACCCAGACACAGACCTGGAGTAGTGGGGTCATGATGTAGGAGACCCAGACACAGACCTAGAGCAGTGGGGTCATGATGTAGGAGACCCAGACACAGACCTAGAGTAGTGGGGTCATGATGTAGGAGACCCAGACACAGACCTAGAGCAGTGGGGTCATGATGTAGGAGACCCAGACACAGACCTAGAGTAGTGGGGTCATGATGTAGGAGACCCAGACACAGACCTAGAGCAGTGGGGTCATGATGTAGGAGACCCAGACCTAGAGTAGTGGGGTCATGATGTAGGAGACCCAGACACAGACCTAGAGCAGTGGGGTCATGATGTAGGAGACCCAGACACAGACCTAGAGCAGTGGGGTCATGATGTAGGAGACCCAGACACAGACCTAGAGCAGTGGGGTCATGATGTAGGAGACCCAGACACAGACCTAGAGCAGTGGGGTCATGATGTAGGAGACCCAGACACAGACACAGACCTAGAGCAGTGGGGTCATGATGTAGGAGACCCAGACACAGACCTAGAGCAGTGGGGTCATGATGTAGGAGACCCAGACACAGACCTAGAGCAGTGGGGTCATGATGTAGGAGACCCAGACACAGACCTAGAGCAGTGGGGTCATGATGTAGGAGACCCAGACACAGACCTAGAGTAGTGGGGTCATGATGTAGGAGACCCAGACACAGACCTAGAGCAGTGGGGTCATGATGTAGGAGACCCAGACACAGACCTAGAGCAGTGGGGTCATGATGTAGGAGACCCAGACACAGACCTAGAGCAGTGGGGTCAGGATGTAGGAGACCCAGACACAGACCTGGAGTAGTGGGGTCAGGATGTAGGAGACCCAGACACAGACCTGGAGCAGTGGGGTCATGATGTAGGAGACCCAGACACAGACCTGGAGCAGTGGGGTCATGATATAGGTGACCCAGACACAGACCTAGAGTAGTGGGGTCATGTTTTATTGTCAGCCGTTTATTGTCATGCAAATGACTGTTGGTCTCAAGTTAAATGACCGTTAGTTAACATTGACACGTTGATCACCTCCAGGCCTCCACTGTCTACCAGCTGCTGATCAGCCCATTTGGAACATCTACATTTAACAAGTCAGAATTGAATGTTCACCATCACAATAAATCCATTATTTATTTTAGGCAGGTCTAAAGAAACATGATATGAAGAAAATGTTTTTTTTAGAAGAACAGAATATGAGTCGCCTACTTTATGTTAACTGGCTATGCTCCATGATATAGGATGTAGGCTTGTTCATTTAATAGACTAGATACTGTATGTTAACTGGCTCCATGATATAGGCTTGTTCATTTAGCAGACTAGATACTGTATGTTAACTGGCTATGCTGCATGATATAGGATGTAGGCTTGTTCATTTAGTAGACTAGATACTGTATGTTATCTGGCTATGCTATAGACTGTAGGCTTGTTCATTTAGCAGACTAGATACTGTATGTTAACTGGCTATGCTATAGACTGTAGGCTTGTTCATTTAGCAGACTAGATACTGTATGTTATCTGGCTATGCTATAGACTGTAGGCTTGTTAATTTAGCAGACTAGATAGTGTATGTTATCTGACTAGATACTGTATGTTATCTGACTAGCTACTGTATGGTAGATACTGTATGCTATCTGACTAGATACTGTATGTTATCAGACTAGATACTGTATGTTATCTGGCTAGATACTGTATGTTATCTGACTAGATACTGTATGTTAGATACTGTATGTTATCTGACTAGATACTGTATGTTATCTGACTAGATACTGTATGTTATCTGGCTAGATACTGTATGTTATCTGACTAGATACTGTGTGTTATCTGACTAGATACTGTGTGTTATCTGACTAGATACTGTGTGTTATCAGACTAGATACTGTATGTTATCTGACTAGATACTGTATGTTATCTGACTAGATACTGTGTGTTATCTGACTAGATACTGTATGTTAGATACTGTATGTTATCTGAATAGATACTGTATGTTATCTGACTAGATACTGTGTGTTATCTGACTAGATACTGTGTGTTATCAGACTAGATACTGTATGTTATCTGACTAGATACTGTGTGTTATCAGACTAGATACTGTATGTTATCTGACTAGATACTGTGTGTTATCAGACTAGATACTGTATGTTATCTGACTAGATACTGTGTGTTATCAGACTAGATACTGTATGTTATCTGACTAGATACTGTGTGTTATCTGACTAGATACTGTATGTTAGATACTGTATGTTATCTGACTAGATACTGTATGTTAGATACTGTGTGTTATCTGACTAGATACTGTATGTTAGATACTGTGTGTTATCTGACTAGATACTGTATGTTATCTGGCTAGATACTGTGTGTTATCTGACTAGATACTGTATGTTAGATACTGTATGTTATCTGACTAGATACTGTGTGTTATCTGACTAGATACTGTATGTTATCTGGCTAGATACTGTATGTTATCTGACTAGATACTGTATGTTATCTGACTAGATACTGTATGTTATCTGACTAGATACTGTGTGTTATCAGACTAGATACTGTATGTTATCTGACTAGATACTGTATGTTATCTGACTAGATACTGTGTGTTATCAGACTAGATACTGTATGTTATCTGGCTAGATACTGTATGTTATCTGACTAGATACTGTATGTTAGATACTGTGTGTTATCAGACTAGATACTGTATGTTATCTGACTAGATACTGTATGTTATCTGGCTAGATACTGTATGTTAGATACTGTGTGTTATCTGACTAGATACTGTATGTTAGATACTGTGTGTTATCAGACTAGATACTGTATGTTATCTGACTAGATACTGTATGTTATCTGACTAGATACTGTATGTTAGATACTGTATGTTAGATACTGTGTGTTATCAGACTAGATACTGTGTTATCTGACTAGATACTGTATGTTATCTGACTAGATACTGTATGTTATCTGACTAGATACTGTATGTTAGATACTGTATGTTAGATACTGTGTGTTATCTGACTAGATACTGTGTGTTATCTGACTAGATACTGTATGTTAGATACTGTGTGTTATCAGACTAGATACTGTATGTTATCTGACTAGATACTGTATGTTATCTGACTAGATACTGTATGTTAGATACTGTATGTTAGATACTGTGTGTTATCTGACTAGATACTGTGTGTTATCTGACTAGATACTGTATGTTAGATACTGTGTGTTATCAGACTAGATACTGTATGTTATCTGACTAGATACTGTATGTTAGATACTGTGTATTATCAGACTAGATACTGTATGTTATCTGACTAGATACTGTGTGTTATCTGACTAGATACTGTATGTTAGATACTGTATGTTATCAGACTAGATACTGTATGTTATCTGACTAGATACTGTATGTTATCTGACTAGATACTGTATGTTATCTGACTAGATACTGTATGTTATCTGACTAGATACTGTATGTTATCTGACTAGATACTGTATGTTATCTGACTAGATACTGTATGTTATCTGACTAGATACTGTATGTTATCTGACTAGATACTGTATGTTATCTGACTAGATACTGTGTGTTATCAGACTAGATACTGTATGTTATCTGACTAGATACTGTATGTTATCTGACTAGATACTGTATGTTATCTGGCTAGATACTGTATGTTAGATACTGTGTGTTATCTGACTAGATACTGTATGTTAGATACTGTGTGTTATCTGACTAGATACTGTATGTTAGATACTGTATGTTATCTGACTAGATACTGTATGTTATCTGACTAGATACTGTATGTTATCTGACTAGATACTGTGTGTTATCTGACTAGATACTGTATGTTATCTGACTAGATACTGTGTGTTATCTGACTAGATACTGTATGTTATCTGACTAGATACTGTGTGTTATCTGACTAGATACTGTATGTTCGATACTGTGTGTTATCAGACTAGATACTGTATGTTATCTGACTAGATATTGTATGTTATCTGACTAGATACTGTATGTTATCTGACTAGATACTTTGTGTTATCTGACTAGATACTGTATGTTATCTGACTAGATACTGTATGTTATCTGACTAGATACTGTATGTTATCTGACTAGATACTGTATGTTATCTGACTAGATACTGTGTGTTATCTGACTAGATACTGTGTGTTATCTGACTAGATACTGTGTGTTATCTGACTAGATACTGTATGTTATCTGACTAGATACTGTATGTTATCTGGCTAGATACTGTATGTTAGATACTGTATGTTATCTGACTAGATACTGTATGTTATCTGGCTAGATACTGTATGTTAGATACTGTATGTTATCTGACTAGATACTGTATGTTATCTGACTAGATACTGTATGTTATCTGACTAGACTGTATGTTATCTGACTAATACTGTGTGTTATCTGA